>NW_024080602.1:3567409-3755459 GCF_014754425.2 Oryx dammah | reverse complement strand
CCCACCTCCCATATATATATATATATATATATATATATATATATATATATATATATATATATTTTAAGAAGGCACTTTGAGAAGTAAGCTTCTCTTTGAAATAACATCTAGGCAGTGAATGTTTTACCAAGTGATAAGAATTATGGAGCATTATCTAGACTCAGCCCCTGCCTCTAAATATACTGAAGAACGTACCTATTCCCAGCTTTCAAAACAAACAGACAAACAAAATAGAAATGTCACTTTGTCCAGTCAGTCTGTAGCTGCAGCTTTGTTTGCTTTCCTAGCCCATGGTCACTGTGAGCCTGGTCTGAGGGGTGACGGATGGCTCTGGATGCCCTCTGAGCAGCTGCTGCCAGCTTCTCTCAACCATGACAGCTTAGCCTTTGGTGTGCTCCACAGATAGCCAGTTTTCCCTTCTCTTCCTTTTTATAATCGTCAAGCACCTGAGTGGACATTGACTCTCACTATAATGTGTTGTCTGCTGCCCCATCTAGTGAAATATCTTACCTGTTGATCGAAGTTTCTGCTGAAAACCACCAGAAAGCAGAAGGGTGAAAGCGGAAGGGTCCTAGGACAAAGGGCGTTTCAGTGGGAGATAGTATAAGAAAGTGGGTAGAAATGTGGTTCTGGGATTCTTGTCGTGGGCCTCTTTCCCTTCCGTTGAAGAATATTGAGGAAGAGAGCATGCAACAGTTGCTGTCACTCATGCCCCTGGCCCACACGCCCCTTTCTGTAATTGTCTTGAGTTTTTTCAATTGTCATTTTTTTGTCTGAAATTTTATGTTAACTTATTGCAAAAAGAAGCTGTTAAAATGACCTTTGGCAGATGATGGATGGACTGGTTCAGTCCTTTGCCGGGTCTGTGAAGGGATCCAGCTGTCCCAGATTACCATGCCTAAATGTGCATTTTCCAAGGCTGTCAGTGATGGTGGTGCATGGGAAACTGGCAGACAAAGTGGAGTGTTTCCCACTGAATGAGGCATTGTGGGGCTTGCTTTGTGCTCAGAGCTATCGTGAACAACCATGAGATTGACAGAACAAGATGGAACAGGTGCTAGCAATCCCAGCTAAGCATTTTGTTATTTTGATGGATTTCAGGCTGTTCTTAAAGTTTTTTCAACAGCACATGTCCAAATCGTGTATAAACACAAGCACACACAATTTGGACTTGCAGAACATTTGAATCAAGTCCTGATGCAAAAAATAAAGAAATAGAGAGAGGACAAAGCAGTCGTTTAACAACTCGTATTCCAGTGTTTGAAAAATTGTCAGTAGAGGATGAGCAGTCTGCTACTTTATGACTGGCAGGCCAAACTTTCTGAAGCTAACAAAAAAACAAAAAGTCCACGGTTTTCTATTTAGTATAAAGCGGAATTCTCTGGGACTTCCTTGGCAGTCCAGGGGTTAAGATTTCACCTTCCAGAGCAGGGGGTACGATTATGATTCCATATTTTGAAACCCTGCAAGGTGAGATCCCACATACCTTGTAGTCAGAAAACCAAACCGAACAAACAAACAAACAAAACAGGAGCAATATTGTAATACATTCAGTGAAGACTTTAAAAATAGTCCACATCAAAAAAAAAAAATCTTCAAAAAAAATTTCTAATGAATAGATTCCCCACACCCTTGCTATTCAACAGCGCTGCTGTCCCTTTAGAAGTAAAAAATGACCCATCCCTAGAATCATTTAAGTAGTGACTAAAGACTTGTCTCAGGTTTGGGGTTTTTTTTTTAAGAAGTATTTTGTAGAAGAGCCAAGTATAAAGTTAGACAAGATGCAGTCATTTATTCATTTAGTCACTTAGCAAATTTTTGTTGAGTGCCATTATGTGGCAGGCACCGTGATGGTCACTGGGGACATTGCTGAGAAGGAAAGGGACAAATCCCTGCTTTCACGGAGCCTACATTATAAATATATACTATGCTTGACAGTAGTAAGTTTTTGGACAGAAATAACACCGTACTATAGGGGTAACTGAGTAGTGTGGGGTTACTTTAGAGGTGAGATCTAAAAGATAAGAAGCGGGAGGGGTTCTAGTGACATGTCAACTCTGCAATTCTCTGAGTGTGATAATTTGAAGAACTGCTGCTGCTACCTTTGAGATACCCAGCAGTAACAATCACTGCTCATGGAATCCTGCTGCTGCTAAGTCGCTTCAGTCGTGTCCGACTCTGTGCGACCCCATAGACGGCAGCCCACCAGGCTCCCCCGTCCCTGGGATTCTCCAGGCAAGAACACTGGAGTGGGTTGCCATTTCCTTCTCCAGTGCATGAAAGGAAAAGGGAAAGTGAAGTCGCTCAGTCATGTCTGACTCTAGGCGACCCCACAGACTGCAGCCTACCAGGCTCCTCCTTCCATGGGATTTTCCAGGGAAGAGTACTAGAGTGGGTTGCCATTGCTTTCTCCATCATAGAGTCCTATCAATACTCAAATCCAGTGACCTGGAATTGACTTAAAAATCCTCTCAAAGATCCTCCAGTCTGCTTTACATGCTTTGATTCTGACCTGAGTAATAACGTTTTTAGCATTTATTTAGACACCTTTTACACACCTTATCCTTGTATTTAGAGACCAAAATGTCTTTTAACTATTTAGAAGAGAGACATTAGAACTTAAGTCAGATCCCTCCTCCTATCAGTGAGGAAGCTCAGATCCTCGCTGGATCCCAGGGAGAGACTGCGCCTGCAGGTACAGCAAAAGCTAGGACTGCAGAAGAAGCCCTGCAGCTGGGACCTCTGATGTGAAGGGAAGTGCACTTTCCTCTATTGCTCACTGTTGACATCTTCTTGCTCAGTGTCGTTCTGGAAGGATATCAACATTTTATGTGTATGTAGCACTTAACAAAGCCATTTGATATTCATTATCTCATTTAAGCTTCTTCCCACTGTGGTGGGAAGTGACCGAAAAATCAGCAATTTAAGGTATCTAAGATCATTCCACCAACTTTGATCTGGAAGCGTCAGAGTTCCTACATGGCAAATAAGGAAACTGAGATGTGGAGAAATTAAAGGACTTTTCCAGAAAGGCTAGATGATTGGACCAGGCAGTGGCAGTTAAATATCCTGACTCTGGATGAAAGTCTGCTTCTTCCACTAAGCTGTAGAAAAGAAGTCGATCAGTAGTTTTGAATAAAGGAGTGAGAAATGGTAAATGTAAACGAGCAGGAAATTAGATAAAGGGAAAGACTGGTTTGTTGTGACTCAACTCATCACTGCTTTTCACAGGATTGCTACCTATACTATCCCTATAGTTCGTTCAGCTCTATTGTATTTTGAAATGTATTAATACAATTGCTGTTGTTTTTTCAGAAACCAAGGCCTAGTTTATTTTTCTTAAAGAAACACAAAAATTAACCTAATCTCCACTATGTCTGCTGAAATAAAATAGAAGTGGGTAGGTAAAAGTTCCATCTAATCAGTAAACATTTATGTAGTACTGCCCTGTGTTAGCAGTAGGGATAGAAAAACTTTGTTCTTAGGAGCTCCTTGACTCAGAGGGGAAAAGATCAGTAAAAGTGCAATGGAAAAACTCATAGGGAGTTTCCTGGTGGCTCAGTGGTAGAGAATCTGCCTGCCAGTGTAGGAGACATGGGTTCAGTCCCTGAAGTGGGAGAATCCCATATGCAACAGAGCAATTAGGCCTGTGAGCCACAACTATTTAGCCTGTGCTCCAGAGTTTGTGAGCTTCAACTATGGAAGGCCAAGTACCCTGGAGCCCATGCTCTGCAACAAGAGAAGCCACCGCAACTAGAGAGTAGCCTCTGCTTGCCTCAACTACAGAAAAGCATGTGCAGCAACAAAGGCCTAGCACAGCCGAAGATGGACAAATAAATAAAATTCTTTGTAAAAAGCAAAGTGCACAGGACTGGGCAAATGAGCAGGAGAGCTGACATCAATGTCAAGGATAGCATTTCAGTTATCTATTACTCTGAATAAACTACCCAATAGTATACCCCATAGTATACAAATTTCTTAGTAGCTTAAAATAACAGTCATTAATTTTGTCTCAGGATTCTGTGAGTCAGGAATCCTAGGAGGGCTCAGCATTCCATGTTGCTTCCTCTAATGAGGGTGCAGTCCAGGGGTGCTTAAGAACGGAAAATTCAGGATGCCTTCACTTGCATGCATGGAATCTTGGTGTGGGGACAGCCACTCCACATCTCTCTCTCCCGTCCAAGCCTCCTCTCTCCCTTTCTCAAAGAGCAGCAACACACAGAGAGGCCACAAGTGTGAGCATTTCTCCTGATCGTGACTCTTTGAAATGCCTAGCAATACAAGCGTGGCTTAGATTGAGTTTCATAGACCGTCCCCCAGCACTGATGTTTTCTCAGGGTTCCCATAGCTACCTGACTCCAGTGAGCAGTTTAGAGGTGGAGGACACCCCCACCCAAGCGAGGTCTCTAGGGACTGTTATCAGGATCAAAGCTACCCACTGTTAGAGGACACAGGTCAGCATTATATGAACATACGGAAAAAGTCATTTCTTAATTCTTACTGTAAAGATGAGAATGGTTGTTGAATTCATAAGCACATGAAATGTTTAGGGGGCAGTTAACTCTAATCTTTTTTCCTTCTTGAAACCCTTTAGTCTTTAATAAGAAATAAGTCAGCTAAATTCATCATAATGCTGAAATATGTGAAAATGATTATTCTAACCAGTGATGTAAGTGTAAGAGTGCCTTGCCAGTTAAAACATGGTTGTTTTTACCATTAATGCTACAATACTTTAATAAACACAGTATACAAATTTCTCAGTATTAGAGGAAGCCCCAGTTAAAACTATCAACCACTAATACTGAGAAGTTTGTATACTATGTTTATTAAAGTATTGTAGTGTTAATGGTAGAAACATCCATGTACCACCAAGCTGACTAAGCTCTAGGAGACATCACCATCAGAGGGCTTATCATAATCAGCAAATGCTCATGGTTAGCCTAATGCAAAATACTATCTCGGATGTCACAGAGGATGTATGAAAGTTTATAACTTAGAGTTTGCCCTTAAACAAGTGAAACTTACAAGGCATTAGGTATATAAGAAGATGTTACCAGGTGGGATGTGAATAGTATGGACAGGGAGGGTATGGATTTTGTCCTCCAAATTGTTTTCTGGAACTGACTCCCGGCAGAAGATGAGGAATAATTTGAAACAAGTTCTGAAACGGTAGGTAGCTTGGAGTCATCTATTCATCTGTTACCCTATCTTAGATTCCGCACAGGAAAACCACCCTCACTGTTGCATTTTGAATTGTTCAAAAATTTGAAGAACATCTGTTTTTCTATTAGAAAAGTAAAATGTTTGCTTTCATCCATCATGACTGAACTTTATCTCTCTTTAATTCAGAGTCTCTCACTGAATTTCTTCTCAGTGCATAGAATACCATCAAAAAAGACCTTTGCAGTTGATTTTAAGAGACTTTTAAGAGATTCAGTTATATACTCAGATATCTTAATTAGCATCGCTCTGAGTGAAGCTACTGATGGAAATCAACTTGAAACAATTAGAATGTCTTCAAAGCTTTAAAGTGGGTCTTTTTAAATGGAGGGTTGGGGGGGTGCCTTTTATTTTAAATCAATTTGCTGGCTCATATTTACTATGGCCTAGTTGAAGTTATATATTGCATTTAAACCACAGTGTTCAACTAAAAAATTAGTCAGGCAGAGTTTTGGGTCTTCTATATAGTATAGTATAGACAGACAGATTGTATGTGTGTTTATATATGTCTGTATATATCACACACATATTCATATATACGTATAATGCATAGACCCACAAAACCCTTTTTATAAGGGAAAAGGGAAGAAAATGACGCAAGTAAAATAGCATTATGGGAGAAGGAGGAGAATCATGTGTTTTAGGACAGCAAGGTTAGAAAGACCAAGGACCATTTAAAGATTCAAAACAATAGCGTTTAGCATGAAATCTACTTTTTATCATCCTTACTCAGCCATCAGAATGAAGAAAGACAGTGTCCAGCTGCAGCAGTAGTTTGGTAGCAGGAGAATTAGAAGTAAAGGTACTAGTGCCTGAGGGGTGGGTCATGAATTAATAATTGCTATGTGGCGGATGAGCCCCGTCAGAAGAGCTGAAAATGAGGAAGTTGCCTTGCAGAGCGCTATCAATCACTCAGTGACCATAACTTCCAGTAATTAGTGTATTTTATGGGCCTTTGCTTCAGTGGCTCGAAAGCACATATGCTCCAGTCACAGCTAAACTTTGCCAGAGTAATATTCCAGGATGATTTATCCTCCTGCTGCACTGGGATATAACCCTATATTAGGTGAAGATTGTGAACTAAGCTGCAATAAAGTGTAAGTTTAGGTACAGTTTGCCCAGGTTGAGACCTCAATGTATCATGCTTTTCAGCATTCATGGTTAGACTACAGCAAGCAATCATTTTTTACAGTAAAACAAATAAAGCAATTAAAGGAACAGCATTAGGATATTGTACTTGTGAATTACCGTTGCCCTGGCCCCATTTAAGTGTCCACTGTTATAAACCCATTTCTAATTTAAAAAGAAAAAAATCCACTGAATTAGAAACATTTATTTGTAATGCTATCTTTTCTCCATTATTAGAGTGGAATAGAATGCAGGACCTTCTGAATGATGGATAAACGTTTGATTTATTTCTTTGTGCTGCTGTGTTTGGGATCCTTAAGTTAAAACAAATTTACTTTTTATCAGTGGGCTCTGGTGAGGATAAGTCATTCCTTTTAAAATATTGGGACATGTTAAGAAGCACTCCTGATGGGAACCTCACCGTTAGGCTCTTTCTACACAAAGGAAACGTTATTTGTGAGCCCTCCAGAGCAGTGGGCACCGTTTGAACAGGCGTCAGGAGTTATTTGCTGTGGCTCACCCACTGCACTGGAAGTCTCATGGGGCCTTTGCCAACCAGGGACCTTTGCCATTGCCAAAACATCTGGAGAGTCCAGAGTTCCCAGTAATTTAACAAGCTTTGCTACCAACCTCCAGTATGACCTTGGGCTAATTAATTAAGCTTCCTATGCCTCCTTGAGCCAGAATTCTGTTTGTGTTAAAGAAATCCTTGGAATGATAGGAAAGCATTATGTGAAAAGTATAAATTGAATAGGGAAAACATATGTGTGGTCCCACTGTGTTCTTTTTAGGGTGAAATGTTTCTACCCCACTTTTCAATGTTTAGTGATGGTTGTTCTTAAATTTCCTGAAATAGACACCAGTCATAAGCCCATTTCACCAAACATGGGAGGAAAAGTGTTCACAGTTTGATGCTTTCATTCCGTTTGTTATTCCATCTTTAATTTGCAATGTATTATAATGTCATACAAGTTAAAACAATAATAGTAAAACAAACTGATTGTCTTTAATTAAAGGGAATTAGGTTTTGATTTTAATATATTTGATGTAGTGAGAACTGATAATGTGGAGGGTCCCAAAGGTTATTAGGGCATATTTCTGTTGGGCCTGATAGTGTTAGTAATAACCTTCTTCCTCCTAGTTTTAGACATGAACAAATATGTCACTTCATCAGTCTCTGTTACTCGCACTTATGCCCCTCCGCAGGGGTTGCAGATTCCACAAGTTATCAGCTAATGGCGTTATACATTAAAAATTGAAGCTTTCCTCACTCCGAGGCCCTTCAAGGCTTTGTTCTTAAGCCCTAGACACTTTGGAGTGCAGCTGCAAACTATAGGCAGAAGATTAAATTAATTTGTAACTCTTTTTTTTTTTTTGGTATACTGTATTAGTAAATCCTCCACATTTAATTGAAACCCTGCTTCAAGATGCTTTGTGTTACCGTGTTCTTTGTTGTCACTTTAACCTCCCAAGCACTTTAGCACTGGTAAATTGCTGTTATATCCTTCGGATTCTTTTTAAACCATTTAGTAAGAGGACAGCGAAATTGATACATGGGAAGAAAAGTAAAATCTTAGGGTAGGTTTTGAGGTATTTAATATTTATTATGGTCCTTTTCCAGCAGAGTTTCAGATGATTTAAACTCTCTCTCTAGGACTGTGTAAATTGGTCTTCGGATGAAATCTCACCTAGGGAATTTTATGTAGTCCAATAGTTAAGTCTGATTTTTTTTTTAAGTTTCCCTGTGTCTGAATGTTCCAAAGTGCTGCTGCGATCCTGTAAAATGAGGGTTTAACTGCAGTGTATGGTCTAAAGGCAAAATCCTTCTGTGGAAATTTAACTGTGTAAGATGTGCACAGGTAATTTGCAAATTTTAGAACATTTCAGACTATAAAGTCCTCCTTCAGCTACATCACTGACTATGTTGAAAATGCTTATTTTCAATTTGCAGTTTTGTTGAGAAACATAGAATATGTCTAAATTAAGATTTTTATAAAACTCCAATGCTCTTTAACATAACTGTAAGTTTAAAACAACTCCCCCACTGTTGATATTCTAAGTTGGAAAGTTTGTCACCAAAAACATATCCTAAGTTTATGTCCTGCACTGGCTTTCTGGCTACAGTGTATGTTTTCTCTTTACCCTTTATGACTTCTGACAGTAATGATCTTTACTGTTAACAGAAGCCATTGTTGTTGCTTTGTAAATAAATATCTTCTGCCCTGACTTTTTGTTGCAATGAAAAAGTTTCTATCATGCAGTTGTTATGTATCTGGCAATTGTTATAATCACACCCACACATATATTGATTATTTAAATCATAAAATCCAACTTATTCAAATAATGCTAACTCAGTAGTATTTCATAGATTATGGACAAATTAAAAGGTCAGTAAGATGACGCTAAGGAACAGTCCTAGTTTTTACAGTGAAATGTTAGTAGTTTACTGTTATTTAAGTGTATTCCTAACTGGTAAATGTTTTCAGAGTGTTTAGCAGTTTACTGAATCTTAAGTATTTGGAATTAAAATGTACTTTTTTATTCAATGTTACATAGAATCCTGTCCCTCCCCCATCTCTGCCTCCACTCCTCCAAAATAAATAAAGCTTTTCCAAATCTTTTACAATATGAGCTGTTCCCCTCCTGGGAATGAAAAGGATGTTAGAGTCATCTGATGAATTGCTGGCATGTACATGGATCCACATTTTTCAATATACTTTTTTTTTTAACTGGACTTAAGCTGCCTAAATTTAAATGCTTCTTTTGTAAAGATGATAAAAGAGAGCAAAGACTTCTATTGGCTTAGCCCTAATCTGTTTGCTTTGTTGTGATTCTTTTTTTTTCTTCTTTAACTGTTAACCTATTTATAAATCTAAATCTACATACAAAGGTCATTGGTTGGCTGAACTTAAACCATTTTACTCAGTAAATTTAATTAAGAAAATACAGTGCAACTCATAAGCAAATGAGTTTTTTCCTAGTTTTAAACCAAACCACCCTCTTGAGTGCTGATTGCCTTGCCCGACCCCTGGTGATACAGAAACAGGCAAAATTAAAAAGGACATTAAAGCTTCATTAAATCTGAAACACATTTAGTACAGTGACATATCTGCAGGCCATTTCAGAGAAGATTACATACCCTCTTTTGTAAGTTTCCTAATTTATAATACCTTGACAATAAAAACTGGGGAAATGCAAGTAGATTAATAGACCAGTAGGGGTAAAAGATACAGAATGGCCCCAGGTCTGTCTGTCTCTGAAATAGTCACTCATAGCATATTTGCTCCCCCTTTCCCATAAGGTTTCAGTGTTTATTTGAGTTTTGACAGCCTCAACCTTATCTGCTGAGAGCCCTTTTCCTTTTTACCTTCTCCTAATTGAACTTGATAAAAAGATTCTAGGGCCTGGCTGTATATTTCCTTCTGTTTTGTCACAAGACAAATAGTACAGAACATAAACATTGCAGCTGCATTAAACCTAAAAGGACAGACTTATGTGGAAGGCAGCTCCCTCTCCCAGAGCCTTAGGATGACTGCTTTTGGTGCCACCCTTACAGCACCACTGCCAGTTTTCACTGACACAGAATTGGAATCCTTGGCTTGCCGCTGGAACAACCCAGTGGCAACACCGTGAAAGAGGAAATGACTGTTGTACATCTTTGGTCAAGAACTAGGAACCATTCTCTGCCCTCTGATTCGGAAGAGGTCAGATCTGCAAGATGCCTTAGAAACAGTCCTCCCAGGAATGTAGTTGACAAGTAAGACTGAGCTTCCACAGGATATCAGGAAAGTACACACAAGTAGAGCCAGTCCCAAGGATGATGAGTTTGCTTATTCAAGCACTGCCACCTGTTCCTAAGCAGGCTGGTACAGAGCTCCCAGCTGAATTTTCTCTCTGTTCTCTTGCATGGAGGTCTCTGACAGAGTAAATCAATGATATCAGCCAGCCTAATTACCTTTTATCACTCATGAGAAGGGAGCCAAGTTGATGTGTGTACATGTCCAAGTCAGCTATAGTCTCACCTCTCCATAGACAGTGATGTCTTGAGAATTTGAGGTTTTGTGTTGAAGTGGGAAAAGTTCATATTTTTCATCTTATCCCATTTTTTAAAAGCCTTCCATTTATCATTCCTTAGTTCTTTTAGCTGTAAGAACCAATGGCCAGTGTTGACACTGGCCAGCTAGTCTAGACCTTAGCTGTATGTATGGTGGGCAACTTTCTTCTGCTGGTAAGCCAGGTGGACAGAAGTCTTCTGTAGGCCCTAATAACATGTTCAGCATATACCAGGGTGAATGGTGCAGCACCTGTGGAAGGACTTCAGATCGAATGTTCTAAATGTTTTCTAGTAGTTATTAAGCTGTCAGCTTTTTTAGATGAGAGACCCTCCTCTTGCTACTTTTTAAGTCCAAATGAAAGAGTGTGCAAAGCTCATAATCTGCAAATGGGTGTGGTGGTAAGTGACAGCCTTTGGTGAGCTGTCACTGCCTGTCAATTCAGTACAGAATGGGGCAAATGCCTAGCCCACCCATTTCTGCCACAGAAGACCAGAGTAGCTCCTCCTGAATCAATGTACACATTCTCATTGGCCAGAAACACAGTGTATTTCAAAATGTAAGTCAAATTGATGGTCAGTGTTGGGTGGGGGGTACAGTTGAGGCAGTGGAGAGCTGAGTCGCTTCCCTTCCTAACAGCAGGATATAGACAGACATAATTGTGCAAAACTGTGAAAAGGAGTTTAACATTCACACTCTTTTTCCTTGCTTTATACTTGAATGGATTAATGACGTCCATCAGATGAAACAATGGTAGTGTAACTTTGTATCTTGAAAATCTGAGAACTTTGAATATATAAGAAATGAATGCAAGGCAACAAAACTTACCAAGTATTCCAAAAGATATATATATATATATATACATCCAAATGAGTGTTGACTCTTTCCAAGTAGTCACCTTTTGTGGTCATATAGGTTTATTGGTTTTATTGGTCATATAGGTCAATAGGTTTATTCCTATTATGTTACTGAAGCTTGCACTGGTTTTAGAACTTTAAAAATTAACCTCAGCACTTTCATGTCTATCCTTATTAAGAAACAAAATATTTATTCTTTGAGGTTGGCTTTGGGTTTTGTTGACTAAGGCCATTCAAACCTTAGCCAACAAATAATTTACATGATCAAAAAGCAGAGAGGTATAATTCTAAGTTCAGGATAAGATGCAGTTCTAATAAAATGAAGTTATTCTCCTGTTACTTGAAATGATTCTAAACATAGGTGTTCAGAAATGTTTGAGCAGTGCCAGTGTCTTTGAAATAAATATGCAACTTCTCAAGGTATAGAAAGGTAGTATAATACGTTAGAAAGAATCCTGGATTCAGTTGCAAATCTTGGGGTCAGTCCCCACACTTATTAACCACGTTGAAATGTCTTCAGTGGGACTCTGGGGTTCTAGTCTGGAAAATGGATTGATGTTTCTTGGATCCATTCCAGCTTCAAAGTTCCCTGTTGTAGCAATTCTACTCTTAAATAGTTACAAATACATTTAAAGGATTTTGAGCTTGAAGATGGGCCACATTATGAAGTTGCAAAATTTAGCCACTATTTTCTTTAAATAAAATAGTATAGTTTTATACTATAGTCTTATAGTATGTTTGGTAAATTTGATCTTATCACTGTGTATTAATCCTGTTCCGGGTTGAATCATTTTGTTTCCACAGGTGAGAATTCAAAGTCCAAAGTTAAGTGAGTGGTGTAGAAACACATAGCAGTTTACAAATCAAGCAAAATTGGAAGCTCTAAGGATTCATTTTCCAAATTTTGGACCTATTGTTCCAGCTCCACGATCTTGAAATGCCATTTTCCCACTAGTAATAGCTCTTTCCTTCTAACTATGAATGGATGGGAAAAAAAATGAAAATAGTGGCAAATTTTCCTGTTTCATATGGCCCATTCCCCATTTCCTACAATTCTTTTTATAATTCTTATAAATGAAAATTCTACAGAACAGTCAGCTCGGATCAATTAAATGTTCCCATTTTTACAAGAGAATAAAACCAACAGTCTCCTATGATTTTGCATCTCTGTCTAGAAGAAGCTGTTGTACACTTGTAAATGTGAATAATGCCTGTACAACTGAGAATATTCCTAAGAGAAATGACATAACGATAGTGTTCAGTTGTTAAAATTAGAATATTTTATCAGGGAATACAACGTTATCCAATGTAAATGTTCATTCTAAATACAACTCTCAATGTAATTACAACAATAATTTAGTTTGTGCGTTTGAGGTTGTGAGCTTTTTATATTTGCTGAATACAGTTCTGAAATTTAGTACTTGTCTGTCTTAAGGAGATCTGCCCTGCATGCAAATCTATAACTAGACAAATATTATTTCCTTTCCCAGCTTGCTCTTGGGAGGTTTCCATATCCTCAGGTAAGATTGTTCATTACTGCCGTTTGCCACTGTGACATTCATTCCTATGTATGAAGGTACAGGGAGCAATTGTGAACATTTGAGCCACATACAAATAAATCTGTCCTGTTAAATTGAAAAGTGATATCTTAAAGGAGTCATTTAGAAGTCTCTATTGATTTTTGATTTTTTTTAAACTCCAGGTTTTTTTCCCTCTTTGTTAGAGGTGGGAAGCCATCGTCGTGCTCTTCCTTTGTGTGACACTGGTGATGTTTTCCGCACCCCAGCCCAGCCCCATGCGCTCATACAGAGGTTGGAAGAGAGGCACAGCCTTTTCTTGATACAGTGTTTGAGTTTTTGGATTCAGTTAGTTATTTGAATTAAAGGATGGAGATGGAGGGTGAAAGTATCTAATCTAGGTCATTATTTTTGCTAAGCAAATAGGTGGACCCCCACTTTTACATGGATATGATTTTGAGTGTTTTTGTTTTTTTTTAATTTGTCCTTTCTATTTACATTTCTAAGGAAATAAACTATCCATTATGTTACCATTGCTGACGATAATCTCTGTGGTAATTTCTTTAAGATTTTTATTGTAGAAGGGTGTTAACACTTAAAATGTTAAGCTATTCTGTGGTTTGAAAATGGTTCCCCACTGTGTGGGGAGAAAGAAGTGAAATGTCTAGAGGGATGAAAAATGAATCGTTTGACTGTTTTCCTCTGGTTGATGCTCACTGTTTTTCTGGCATCTTGGTCTGTACAGGCCAAAGTGCCTGGAGGCATGTCTGATTTAAAGGTGGTGTTGGTCTCTGCTCTTTAAGCATCTATTAACTTGCTATTATTATGCAAATAAGTGTTGTATTACACATACTAATTTATGCATGGTTAGATTATGCAGATGCATCACAAACATGGTTATTGAATAATAGGATGGGGCTCATTCTCTCTCCCATCTTTATAAGCAGTTTTAAACAAATTCTCCTGATACCCATGTGAACATTTAAAGCCCCTTCACACGCTGAAATGTCTCTTCTGTATTCTTTTTCTTTTACAGTTAAAGCCATCAGATAAATAGAGGAGAAACTGTCCAGGTTGTTAGGTTCAAGAGTGTCAGTCTCACTTTTCAAATGTGTAGGATTATTTGTTTAAACATAATCTTTTCCTTAAAGAGAAGCTCTGAAATGTAATCACTTGGCATGCATGCTCGAATTTAGTGACATTTTAGTGTATACAGCCTTGCTGCTTAGCTCTAGGTAGCCCATCAAATTAAAATCACATTTTCAGGATTTATAGCTCATTAGAATATTTATCTTGGTAAGCCTCTTATTCTGTCAGTAATTTTTAAACAATTCACTGTTTGGCCAATTTATGCAATCCCCTCATTTTGTAAATGAAGAGGCACTATACAACTTAACCTCTCAAACAAGTCTTAGTAGAAAGCTTGTAAGCCACATAGAAAAAAATACCAAAGTTTGAGAATATAGCTGTATTCTTGAGATTCCTAATGCCTAGAGTATTTAATCAGTGAAATTTGTATAAGTGAGAAGTCTTAAGAACCGATTGCCTTTGCATTTGACAAATGAAGCTTTGGAAGACTGGTCGAATTTGGGAAGAGGCTATCTCCCTTCCCAGGATTGAATGTTTTCGAGAATGTGTTAAGTGTATGTTTACTGGATCAGTCAAGTGGAAGTGGAAAACTCAAATGTGCTGCACTCCCTAGTTAGCAATCACTGTTACGCCAGAGTGAGGGGAAAACTGTGTTCCTTGGGTCATGATAGAGTATTGTCACCAAACTGGGGCTTTGAAATAATAGAAGTAGCTTTCGATGCCATCAGGTCTGTTTCTCAGGTCTCACAACCAGAAGTTTGTGCCTTTCATTGTTGGCATCAGTAATGCCTTTTGATGGACTTGGCATTTGTTTTACAGGCTTTGTACTATATACTGAGGATTTGGAAAGGATACTTTATAAATTCCTCTTCTACCCTGACCTTTTGCCTTCAGATAAAACACATGAAGAAAAATAAACATTTTTATAGTATCGCAGGGATTGGATTATGAAATAATACCTTCTGTTTGGCCCGTATTATCTCATTTGAACCCCGAGCCACTCTGTGAGGTAGCCTCCCCTCACACATTGGGCAGACAGGATAGCTGATTTGCTCACTGTTGTACCATAGCTGGTTTGGGGCCATTGAATCCCGAGTATAATGGGCAGGAGTGAATCACAAACTCTCAAGATTGGAAAGGGATCTCAGACAACGTTGAATCAGACCTCTCCATAATATCTCTGAAAAGCAAACAGTTGAACATGTCTAGTGATAGGAAACAGAGCAGCCCTAGAGTCTAAGCTTGATTTACCAGGCTTAAGGACTGCTGCTGCTTCTGCTAAGTCACTTCAGTCGTGTCCAACTCTGTGCGACTCCATAGAAGGCAGCCCACCAGGCTCCCGCGTCCCAGGGATTCTCCAGGCAAGAACCCTGGAGTGGGTTGCCATTTCCTTCAATGAATGAAAGTGAAAAGTGAAAGTGAAGTTGCTCAGTCGTGTCCGACTCTTAGCGACCCCATGGACTGCAGCCCACCAGGCTCCTCCATCCATGGGATTTCCCAGGCAAGAGTACTGGAGTGGGCTGCCATTGCCTTCTCCAAGGCTTAAGGACTACCTCGTCTCAATTGTTACCCACTAGTCTGCTCCTTGAACACAGGAAAGATTTTCACATATCCTTAAGGTCTCAAAGTTTTGCATCCCTTCTGTCCCCAGGGATGGTGCTGAGTCAAATCAAGGCACCAGATCTCAGCTCTCCTCACTAGTGGGAAGCTAAGGAGACTGACCTCTTTGAAAGAGCTCTAGAGCAGGAGCCAAAAGATTAGGGTTAGAACCAGGCTCTGGGATTTACCTGGTGGTGTAGTCATTAAGAATCCATCTGTCAATGCAGAGGACACAGGTTAGACCCCTGCCCTGGGAAGATTGCACACACTGTAGAGCCACTTAGCCCCTGCGCCAAAACTACTGAGCCAGAACCCGAGAGCCTCAACTACTGAGTCCTTGTGTGTGGCTCCTGAATGTGCCTAGAGCCCATGCTCCAAAACCAAAGAAGCCACTGTGATGAGAAGCCTGTGCACCACAACAAAGAGTAGCCCCCACTCTCTGCAACTAGAGAAAGCCCACTCACAGCAGCAAAGACCCAGAGTAGCCAAAAAATAAAAGTAAAAGAAATAAATCTTAAAAAAAAAAAAAAAAGGACCCAGCTCTACCATAAGCTTCAGTCACCGCAGGCCTTAATTCTTGCTTTGTAACTCTTGGAGGCCTGTTTCCTCATCTCTACAATGAGTCTGTCTGATTAGAAGCATGCAGAGCAGATGAGATTATGGATATAAAACCACTGGGGAAAGTACAAAGGGCCACCCTGCTGGCCCTGATGTGGGACTGTAGCACAAAAGAGAACTTCTAATCATCAACCAAAGGTTGCAAGAAGATGTGTACTCAACCTGCCAGCTGCAGCTGGAGCAGAGCGTAAAATGAGCAGAAGGGAAGGAGGGGAGGAGAGGCCAGCTTCCAGACTCATCCTTCCCCCAGCCCAGCGTCAGCGTCAGCGCTGCTGACAGCATCGTTAGCAGCGTCTCCTCCTGCCGGTGACGCGGAGTGTACCCGGTGGGGATGCAGATGTGGGAGGGGTACTGGGAAGATAGCCGGGAGAGTCAGTGGCCTGGGAACCACATAAAGGTTAAAGGGCTGGATTTTCGTTGAAATAATCATTCTCCAGGAAACATTATTGTTTGGGGGGTTGGTTTTTATTTGTTATTTGAAAGCACTATCTATTTTAGTTTCCTTTAGGCCTTAAAGTTGTGTAGCCTAATTGGCATGCAGTTTAGGGCTCTATGGAAAAAATGGCTAGGAGTCATTACCCAGTCTTATTACTACAGTTTATAGTAGGATGAACAATGACGTCGGAACTACCTAGCACCTTTCCAACATTGAGCTCCAGAGCACTCGCTGTTATGTGACTCAGGCTATACATCCCACCTGCAGGAACTATTATTTCCAGCCTCCAGGTGAGCAGGCTGAGTCTCCAAGTCTCCAAGGCGTCTTGCCTTGGGGATGAGTTGGTACAGTGAGAGCTGAGACTTGCAGGTGACTAAACTAAATGACTGAATCTGTGAATTCTGATTTTGGTTGGCTGTTGAAACCACTGCCCTTCCTCCCTCTCAGCCCCACCAAGCCCTTCTCGCTCACCTTCTCTGCCCTTGGCAGGCCTTCTGTGTAGATGAGAAGGGTTGTCCCATGGAAGATGACGGCAAAACCATTCCCCTGGAGCCTCCCTGGTTTTCTCACCATGTGTTTAGCAGGGTGACAGGCGATCTGCAGGCCTTGGAGCTCTCACTGACCCCAGTGCCTTTAAACTCTGGGTGCCTGTGAAGCATATTGTGCAATAGCATAATGAAAAATCATGGTTTTAAACAACTGGTAAAGAGATAGTATCTCAGTTTCTTGAGCACTTTAGCTGTAATACTCTTTGGGAACAATGTGCATGTCCAGACATGGATAGGAGCTGTGTGTAGTTAATCGTGTACATCCAAATCCAGTTGACTTAAAAAACACAATGGTGGGCAATGGTTGGTTTAATGACACCGTAATTTAAGGGAAACAAAAGAGATTGCCTGCTAAAAATTTTTGTCCTTCATTCAAACTTTACAACCAGTGCCCTGCATTAGGGCAATAGTAAATGCATTAAGGAGACTTCTCAAGGGTTATGTCGGCTCTGACATTTGAAAATTTGGTAAGCAAGATGCCACAGGAAAGTGAAGATAATATGGATACACATGTATTTAAGGTACTTTTGCATGTATAAAAATGTTCTTCTTTTGGCTACATTTCCTGATCTTGGTTAATAAATTACATCAAAATGACCTGAAGTTAAAAAAAGGAAAAAAAAATCTGAGCAAATAGTGCCCCTGGTATTGTAAAGCTTTGAATGTTTTCACACCCCATTAATTTATTACTTCTCTTTCTTCATCTTTAAATTTCATTTTTTTTTTTTCAAAAATTCCGACTCCCCGCTGCTGCAGTGATTTTCATCTTGTTGTTAATTTTCCCTGCTCCATATGGAGCTCCAGACATTTCACCTGGAGGCTGTACTAGATTTTGCTGTAGTGATCGTACTTCCGGAGGCCAAAACTGTCATTTAGGGTTCCTGGTGCATCTGTCTGCGCCAGGCTTTTCACTGGCATGGGAGAGTGTGAATAACAAATTGGATGCACCTGAGATTCAGATGATTAGTGTGTTTTGTGAATCTCTACGACTTGTAAGCAGATAGCTCTGGGGGTGGTGGGGAGGGCTGAACATCGACTGTGGGTGAATCTGTACTCACACCTTACATTTGGGGCTTTTCAAGGGAAGTGCAAACATCCTAGGCAGCCTGAGTGCAGAGAGAGTAACAAATATTTCATCCTGCCTTGTCATTGATTAGAAAAGAGCCTTTAATTTCATTTCACCCCATGTTGTGATTAATTTGCATTCTTTGTCAGAAGTTAATGGAGTTTTTTATGGTTCACTCTGAAATCCTTGAAGACATCAGACTTGATCTGATGTTTATACAACCGCCAGCGGAATTTTTTCGTTTGATTGATGGCAAGCTTGTTGTTATTCCAAACGGCTTTTTAAGCTGTTTTTAAGAATTATTTGAATAAAATTCAAGCAAGATATTGTTGTAACGATCAAGATTATCTGTTAAAAATCTGTTTCAAATAAAGAAGATGATAAGTAGTAAAAAGGATCACAAACGTGAGATATAGTACATGGTGATGTTATTTGTTAAAATACATAAGAATGGCATTCAAATAAAATATTGCGATATGTAGAGATCACTTTTATTGAAAAAAAAAATACCATCATTTGGCCAAATAGAATAATTAAGGCCAAGGTAGAAGGAATGTCTCCATCTTTGGGATTAAAAATCTTTACAAGTGGCGATTCTCATTTATTCTGCCACCTTTTGCTACCAATGTACAAAGCAGAGATCTACTGTTCTTAACTCAAGGAGACAGGGTCTGTCAGGCCTGTTAGCTGAACAAAATGATGACATATTGCTTGTCTCAATAAAGAGGCATTCTTAAATCCCAATACAAGTTAAACATAAGTGGATAAGAGGATTTTAAGTGAAAGATATGTATTCTTAATAGTATAATGACTGGCCTTTTTCACAAGATAGTACAGAAATGAAAATATCCTGTTCTTAGAAAGCAAAATACCCCACTTGTTCATGGGTTACAGGAAGGTGTGTTCGCCCCTTGAACACTGTATATCAAAGTATGAAGGAAGCTATAGGCGGCATGTGCTTAGAACCCCCTGCTGCTGACCAAGGAAATATGTTTTGCAAATGCTTTTTGATTACTAATACCATTTGTTTGATTGGGGGACTCTGCCTTGCTTCAGCAGGTTCTGGCTTTGCTGTGACTGCTGCTAGTGAGACTTACTCATAGGTCAGAAAGCTACTTATCTGAGCACTTTCACTTAAAACAGATTAATTTATTTGCTGTATCTGAAAGTTTGCTAAGTAATTGGGTGGTTTTAATGGAAGTTACTGCTTTCTGATCCTTGTATTAACATGATCTAAGGTCCTTTTTATTATACGCAATCCATATTATTGACCACAGTTGCCCTGTTTTCATTTAAATGTAAGCAGCTTGTCAAGTAGAAAATATTTTAACTTGGCTTGGAAACCTGCTATTTTAATATGTGTAAGGTTTTTTTTTTTCAATTGACAGACTGTCTTTTAAACATATGTTTATTTTGTAGTAATAAATTGTGTTCTGAATAGAGTATTTTTCTCATAATAAAGTAAAAATATATGTTTTTAAAACTATTTTAAAATAGTAAATGTTTTTCAAAAGTTAATGTCAAAATACAAGAGTTTTTACTCCTACTTTTATTCGTTTTAAATTTCTTTGAGTATATTACTACTGATCCTAACTTTGACAATTTCGTGTTGTTTTATATTTATTGTTATATTCACACTATCACTATCATATATATGTATTAATGTACTGATAACATCTAGACCAACCTAGTATTGCAAAATTAAACCTAAAAAGCTTGGCTTTTTTGAAAAGAGATGTTCAGAATCTATCCTTTGTTGCATGAACTTTTTTAATTTGAACGTAAAGGATTTTAGTAAATTGTAAGTATCCAGTTTTTTCTGTGAGATCTCTAGTCAAAGAGAAAAGTAGCAGTGGGTAATTACCCCAGCTTCAAATTACAACCTTTAATTGGCATGAGTCCAAAAGAGTGATATGTGTGCAGTTTTATTTTTTCAAACAGATTTCTAGCTTACATGTTTTAATTCATTGTTTATTTTCACCCTCACTATTTAGGATATAGACATTTAAAATATACTGACATTTGAAGCCATAAAATCAGATTTTATGTTCCATAAAATGCAGAGGTGAAATTTAAGTGATATGAAGATGTTTGCTGATGCACATTTGCTTCTTCCCAGGAATTTTTAAATTGCCTCTGTCAAATTTTTCTCCCAATGCCTATTTCATACTTATAAAGATATTTCATAATTTTATTTGCTTAGCCTATGCTGAAGATGGGAGGTGGGTTCCCAGTATACCTTTAAGGTAGAGCAGAAATGGAAGAGAAATCGTCCCCCAAATGTGGGTAGCTTAGAAATGTGAAACTTTCAAGATAAATTACTTGTTAATACCTCAGCTAGGTTAATGATTCCTGTCTTTGTCTTTTTTTAAAGCACTAACCCAATGTTGGTTTGTTTCTATAGCACCTTCTAAACTATTTTATGACATACATTTCAGTTTACTTGAACACGTATTTGTCACTGAACATCTACTCTGTCCAGGCACTGTGCTAAGCACTGGGAGTACAGAAATGAAACATGTTGTCCCTGCTATCAAAGCATCTAATGCAGTGGGCAGAAAGAAACATAAATAAATAGCAGTTGATATAAAAGGAACCCTACAGGAGATGGTATGCTCGGCCTAACAAGTCAGAGGTCAGCTCACTTGAGGAAGCCATGGTTTCACAGGGTAGGTGATGCTTGAGCTGAGGCTCTAAGGCTGCTGCTGCTGCTGCTAAGTCGCTTCAGTCGTGTCCGACTCTGTGCGACCCCAGAGACGGCAGCCCACCAGGCTCCCCCATCCCTGGGATTCTCCAGGCAAGAACACGGGAGTGGGTTGCCATTTCATTCTCCAATGCGTGAAAGTGAAAAGTGAAAGTGAAGTCGCTGAGTCGTGTTTGACTTTTAGCGACCCCATGGACTGCAGCCTACCAGGCTCCTCCGTCCATGGGATTTTCCAGGCAAGAGTAGTGGAGTGGGGTGCCATTGCTAAAAGGATGGAAAAGAACTCCAGGCATTCTAGTCAAGAGAGTCATTTTCTCTATCCTTAAGATAAAGGTCTGAAGCAGCGTGTGGTACTTGGTTTCCTTGCAGTACTTCAACTCAGTAAGTTCACTACTGCTGCTGTTACTTTTATCTCCCTTATAGTTTGGGAATTTCCTTAGATGACTTTTAAAGCAACGCAAGGAGGGAAAGTAAGAAGGGGAGGGAAGAATGACAGAGAGAGGTACTGTATCAGGAGGGGGCCAGCACTGTGGGGCAGAGCCCAGATCATGACCTTAGGCTTGAGAATTTCATGACTCCCTTTGAGATGACTGAGAACCAATCTGAGGTCAGAAATCATTGCATTTTTAAAATGTTTATTCATTTATTTTGAATTGTTGGTTGTGCTGGGTCTTCACTGCTGGGTGAGGGCTTTCTCTAGTTGCAGGGAGTAGGGGCTACTCTTTGTTGTGGTACCTGGGCTTCTTATTGCAGGGGCTTCTCTTATTACAGAGCACAGGCTTCCGTAGTTGCAGCGCGCAGGTTCGGTAGTTATGGCTCAAGGGAGCTAGAGCATGGGCTCAGTAGTTATGGTGCACGGGCTTTCGTTTCTCTGAGGCATTTGGAATCTTCCCGGATGAGGGATCAAACCCATGTCTCTTGCATTAGCAGGTGGGTTCTTAACCACTGGACTCCAGGGAAATCTGGAAATCATCGCATTTTAAGATTTCTACCCCTAAGGTCCGGACTTCCCAGATGGTGCCAGTGGTAAAGAATCCGCCTGCCAATGCAGGAGACACAAGAGATGCAGGTTCAATCCCTGGGTCGGGAAGATACCCTAGAAGAGGGCATGGCAGTCCACTGCAGTATTCTTGCCTGGGAAATCCCATAGACAGAGAAGCCTGGCAGGCTGTAGTCCCTGGAGTCACAAAGAGTCAGACAGGACTGAGCATTTAGCCTAAAGTCAGTTGGCACATGCCTCTGAGGGGTTCTCTGCCACCCTTCATGAATTTGACTTGGCTAGACTGCTGGGGAATTGGGGGGGTTGTCATGATCAAATGACCTAATACCTAAGAGAGCTCTTTGAAAAATATAAGTTGGTAAACAAGAGCAAAGTAATATTAGTATTATTTATATTTTCAGAAAGTACTTTAGGGATTTACCCATGTAGCTCTGAAAATATATGACCATGTCTCACTCCAGGTAGGACTAAAATGAATTACTTTTCCCATAAGAGCCTTCCTTTACAGTCTTTCTTTTTTCAGTTATAATCTATCATTAACAATCAGTCATTAATATATAGAATTATATGCAGAATATAGTAATTTTTAATTCAATAACTGAGGACCATTATTCTTCTACAATTTTTAAATAACGAGTTTAGCCCAGAAATAGAATTGAAGCTTGAAGTAGAGAATTCGGTGCCCGGTCTGGCTTTTAATGAGTGACGTCACTGCCTTCTTTCCCTCTGAGACTTGTGGTCTGGAAGGCCAGTCATTTTTTCCCCCTTTGGTTTCATTGGTGCTACTTAATGGTAGCATAGAATTGCAGGATGTGAGGCGATCTTACAATGGTCTAGTCCAACTCATTTACTTTATAGAGGAGGACATGGGGGTCCATAACTGTTAAATGACTCACTGATGATTACCAGATATTTGGCAACAGAATCAGACTATCCCCTGCTCTGGAGGGCTGGGGTGCAGGGAGAAAGTGAGAAAAGGCACCCAGGGGCGTTGAGCCCAAATGGCTATCCTTATTTTACACGCCCATCCACTCAGGTACTGCCTGCAACCGGCGTGTCTTCAGAGATGGAAATTACTGTCCTAGGATGCTCCATACCTGCTAGGTAATTACGGATCCCTGGAGGGAAAGTGGTCCTCAACAGCAGTAGTAGCAACAGCAACAACAGGCAAAGACATCAACTTTTATTGTACTCCAGTGTTTTATTTAACAACATTCAGTATAGAAAACTTAGGTAGATTTGGAGCTAGGGGCTCATTGGCGTCCAAGTTAAAAGGGGGGCAGACCTGGCCAAGCTTTGTTTGAGTACAGATTACTTTTCAGATGTTTAACAGTTCTGGATTAATGCCTCGGGGCTTGGGACTTCTTCCTCAACTAAAATGTTAGTGATGCTCAGAACCCAACCCTCTTTACTGCCAATGAAACAGACAAGCTAAGTTCATTGAAAAATCAATGAGTTGCCTAAAAGGAGCAAAGAGCTGATTCAGTTTAATCCTGGAGATTGCCCAGGACACACCAGGTGGAAAGAAGGGTCACAGTGACTGCTAAAAGCTAAGAGAGGAGGCAGTTGTCTGTTTATGCACAGAGCTGAGGTATCGAGGGAACCTAAGGCAACCAGTTAGAACCAAGTGTGAACTCTTATGCTATACACTGTCAGGGTCTATAGGTGGTGACCAACATGGAGAGAGGGTAAGGAAGGCTGGAGAATGAGACAGTCTTATAAGGAAGGAAGCTCAGATGAAGAGAGAAAGACCAAAGATGGTAATGGAGCTTGTTTTATTTCCCGTTTAGAAACCAGTTTCAGAGAGCATCATTCTGGGCACGAGGAGACCTTGACTAGTTTGGTAAAATACAGTAAACAAAAGAACATTTCCATCTAAAGGTCTCCCTACAGCCCCTGCTCTCTGGACAGCCCTGTACCTCCTTGGTAGCCAGGCAACTGGAGATGTTCAGTGACTCAGAGCAGCGGTGACTGGGGCACAGCAAGCGACACACCCAGCGAATGACAAAGGAAACCACTGTCGGTATATGGTTTCTGCCCCGTGACTCACAGAGCCAACCTGAGTCCTGGTCCTGGCTGTTCCTGTCAGTCGCTTGACCTTTTTTTTTTTTTTCAGACCTGTTTCCTCATCTGGAAAATGACGGAGGTGGCCTAGGTCAGCGACTTGCAAAATCATGGGAAGACAAGACATAGTGTAGGTGGACATCCACTCCCTGACACGCATGTGCATGCGCACACAGATACGTTGAAATGAACTCAGAGTTACTTGCAAACAAGGACCGAAAACTGCTGGGCTAGATACACCTGTGGTCTCCTTCCATTTTTCTATTTTTATTTTTTTACCACACTACATGACATGCGGGACCTTAGTTCCCCAGCCAGGGATCGAACCCATGTCCACTGCATTAGAAGCACAGTCTTACCTTAACCACTGGACCACCAGGGAAGTCCCTGCTTTCATCTTGTAAGAGCAATTTCCTCCTTTTCCACACCTTCAGCCACCTTTCTCGTCCCCATCTCCTAAATCCTCTCTTAGAATTTATTGAAACTTTATTTTGCCTATATCAAAATATGAGAGGTGTAAACCAAAACTCTGAAACAGAAGTCAGCTTTCTTTAGTTCATTCTAAATCTATGACTTCTCTTTAAATCTATTTTGGATTTACAGTCAAGCCAATAAAGCATTCATTAATTAACATGGTTATGTGTGACTGTATTTCAAGATTTTCTTTTCTTTCCTAATCCTGTAGGAACCACGTATTGGCTGCAATTACAGCTTATCTCAGAATCTCAGCAGGCCAAACCATGTTGTCAGATATATCATGTTTGTTTGGTTTTTTTGTTTGTTTGTTTAAGGAGCAATATGTGGAGTCTTAGCTCACAAAGAAAACCTTCCTTGCAATGCCTGAAAACATGACTTGTTGTGGGCCTCATGGGGAAGCTGTCTTAGAAATTTACAGCATCCTGAATCCATCGAACTATATTTCATACAAATATTCAGTGACATATAGAGATGAGTGGACGCCCTGTGCTTAAGTCTCATCTCTGCTGCTAAATTTTAGGGAACTTAAAAAGTCACCTTGTTTTTTGTGGACCAGCAAGTACATATCTTATCCATCATCTGGGTCCTAGAGTCTCATAAAGTGACTGGCATAGAGTAAGATCTTCATAAACATATATGACTTGATAATTTAGTCTAATTTTACTTTTTTACACGTTGACATAGCATGTTTTAGAATCAGAAGAAACTAAGAATCAATTCACATACTTAGGCTTTAAGTTAATAATTTCATCACCTTCCACTGTCCATACTTCCACTCTACCCTGCCAGCATCAATACCTGAAGAATAAAGCTTTCCAAGGAGACTCGATAGTTGTCTTCAGATATTTGAGGATTTTCTGTAAAAAAGATGTGGATTTGCAATGTTAGAAGGATAGAGCTGGAACAGGAGGTAGGATGGGCAGTCAGAAAATGCGTGCACTCCCCATTACTGTACGTATTCAAAGAGAAACCCTGTCAGCAGGGGTGTAATGATGGAGGGATTCAAGAGTCAGATGGGGTGGAAGCTAGGTCAGATTAAAGAACCTTTGGGGTGGCTTTCAGACACCAAGTCTATGAGTCTCCTTCAGCCAAATGAAAGACTGATGCATTTTCTATCAGTTAGAAGGGAAAGACCACAGGTAGCAACTTCATCAGACTTGTCTAGATGCTGTAATTGGTTTAATCATCTGTTCATTTTGACTCTCAAATACTCTGTCAGTATGATACAGATAAGAAATAGAAGAATACAGGAAAGAAGTAATTTTTTTCCAGCCCCAAACTTATACATTTCTCTGTTTCTCTCCATTGAGCTGACTGTGTGATATGGCTATCAAAAAATGTGAATACCCTTGTAGCCTCTATGAGATTCTGCCAAGAACAGTGTCCAGAATAAGGTGATCTAAGCCAGTGGAAGGTATGTGTTCAGGCATAGGCATTGCACTTTATGAGGAATGTACCTGTACAGCACCACATTCAGCGAAAGGTAGCTTTAAAGGAGAATGTGAAATCATGCCTGGGTGATTCTTCCAGAAGTTTCTGGTTCAGGTCACTGAAAACCCAACTCAAAGTTGCCTCCATCACAGGGGAAATTTATTGAAATACATGACCGAAAAGCTAAGTATTGCTGGTTTTAGGTAGAACCTTATCCAGTAGTTCACTTTGGGCTCTGATCTTAGTAGGCTTCTCCCTTCACAGACCAAGAATGACTATAGAGCTTCTGAGGTGACCTGCTTCTCAGTTTAGAAGGGAAGAGCAGGTCTCTTTTTCCCCTCAAGCAGCCAGAGGCGGTAGGTTTCAGTTTGATTAGACCAGTTTAATCCCTGAACTTGGGGCATGTAGGCAATGCCGACTAATTTAAGGCTAAGCTACATGCCCCACCTCTAAAGCTGGGGTTGAAGTTGTCTTCCCATGAAGCTCATGGGTTACTTAGAGGCAAGGGGATGTTTGTTAGCATGGCTTACTAATGGAAGGGAGAAGGACAGAGGGCAGCCAAACATAGCAAATGACCCTAGGAAGAAAATGGGATGTTTGTTGAGAAAAGAAAACATTGTTAAGACATGACAGCCGTTTTGAAATATGTGAAGAGCTGTCTTTAGACTTAATCACTGCAGCTCCAGACCATGATAGTATCTTATAGGAAGACATATTTGAATTCAGAATAAGAACAAATGTCCTAACAATTCAAGCTACCCAAGATAGAATCATTGGAATCCTGGCACTGGAAGTCTTCAAGCAAAGACAGAATGGCTGTCTGTCAGGAAAATTATAAAGCTAATTTCTACGTGAAACAAGGAATTGGACTAGGTGACCTCTAACATCGTTCTGGATTCTGTGGCATGTGGAGGATTTAACCTAATAGAGGTGCAACCTAAACGGTGACTCTAGAAAAACCCTTTCAGATATTTTGCCACACTAAAATAGCTTTTGCTATATCCATTTAGTCAAGGCTATGGTTTTTCCAGTCATGTATGGATGTGAGAATTGGACTATTAAGAAAGCTGAGAAGAATTGATGCTTTTGAACTGTGGTATTGGAGAAGACTCTTGAGAGTCCCTTGGACTGCAAGGAGATCCAACCAGTCCATTCTGAAGGAGATCAGTCCTGGGGGTTCATTGGAAGGAATGATGTTGAAGCTGAAACTCCAATACTTTGCACACCTGATGCAAAGAGCTGACTCCTTAGAAAAGACCCTGATGCTGGGAAAGATTGAGGGTATGAGGAGAAGGGAATGACGGAGGGTGAGATGGTTGGATGGCATCACCGACTCAATGGATATGAGTCTGGGTAAACTCCGGGTGATGGACAGGGAGGCCTGGCGTGCTGCAATTCATGGGGTCACAAAGAGTCACACGTGACTGATCGACTGAACTGAACTGACAGCAGATTTATTTGACCATAAAAAGTAGAATGGTCAACAGGCCTTTCTCAGAAAAAGCAACATCTCCTCCTTCCCCTCCCCCTCCCCCACAGAGAGAGAGAGAACAGATATTCTTAAACTAAGACCACACCTTTTTTTGTAGCAAAGAAAACAGTTTGATGCAGCAAACATCTCAGATCTTCTTTGAAATGCAAGTACTCAATGGACTCCTCAGCCAGACCCTGTACTGTGAGGGAAAAAGTTAGTTTTTGCAACTCACATTGGTCATGTTGAACTGTGATTCTCAGCTCCTGCTTTTCTCACAGAATTTAGGTCTGAATATTGAAATTCTCATTATTTGCCCAGGAAATGATTCACTCTGGCTCTTGTACCCCTGGGTCGGGGAGGACACGAGCTGTGTCAGTTTTAAATACACAAGGGATAAAAGAGTACAAGCTGTCCATCAGGTCCTTTTCTTCCTACTCGCTGACCGGCAGACCCAGCACGTGAATAATAGCTGCGCCGCACCTTGGTGCTCCAGCTGTGTATGTTGTGTGGAAATGCATTGTCCTTGATGCTCGGGACGCAGTAAGAGCCAAGTGATCTAATTTATGGCTGTGATGATTTTCTGCCTGGTCCCATCTGAGCTGTGCCCTCCTCTAGGCACCTTAGAGCCTCTCTGTCTGCCCCAACTGTTTGTCAAATTCAGGGATATCTATTTTGAACTTTTCAAAACTGGTCACTCCGGAATGCAGCACCCTGGCCCAAGTTTGGGGTGTGACACACGGAGAACATGCCAGTGAGTGGATCTTAGAACACGGGGATCACAGTGACCTCTTATACCTTATTGAGTAACCCCTCACTAAGTCCTCTTATCACTCATTTTTAAGTCATGTATTTGTGTTTAAATAAGTGATATAACTTATTTTTTGTTTTTGTTTTGTTTTGTCCTAACAAGCTATGCTGATAGATTCACAGGCATGATTAGAACTTGAACAAGGACAGAGATTGATGAATAGCGGAGATAGAACACAAGTGAACTATATTTGTTCATTTTATATTGTTGGAAATAATATGTTTTATTCATTTATTTTATCTCATAATACATTCAGTTAATCTAAAAATATCAGTTTGCCAAAATTCCCATTTATAGTTAGCCACGGTAAATTTTGTCCTGTTCCTTCTCAAAAAAACAGCCCTTTGTTTAGGCATTTTTTATTTTAAGTTACCAAGCATTGTGTATTCAGTTTGTAAGGGATTTCCCTGGTGGCTCAGAGGTAAAGAATCTGCCTGCAGTGCAGGAGACACGGGTCCGATCCCTAGGTCAAGAAGATCTCCTGGAAGGGAAATGGGCAACCCACTCCAGTATTAAATCCTATGGACAGAGGAGCCTGACGGGCTACAGTCCATGGGGTCACAAAGAGACAGACACAACTCAGCAACAACAGTAACAATTCAGTTTGTGGTCATGTGAAAGTGATTTTTTTTCTCTCTCTGAGGGCTTTTTGAGATTTGGGCACTTTTTTTTTTTTACAAGTTCTGATGGGTTGGAGGTGATGTCACTCTGTTTCAGCACCCAGCACAATACCAGATATAGTCAGACCGGATGTTTGTGTTAGCACATCCTCCGGTAGGAAAAACATCTGTGCCTCAGTGGGAGACTTCAGGGTTGGGATGGATGCTTGGGCCCCTCTAGCTTATCTTTTCTAGACCAGAGCCCTAAGCCTAGTGAAAGGAGGGAGCTTCTGAAGCCATGAGAATCAGACAGGAATTCCAGGAATCTTTCTGATGCCAAAGCTTATGCATTCCCCCTCCCATACTAGTTGCCTCATGAGTCAGCAGTCAATTCTAAGCCAGGTTCTGTGACCTTGGGCACTTTTCCCCTCTGAGCCTCAGTTTCCCTAACAGCAAAATGAGTAGATTAAACTAGATCTCAGAGATCTCCATCTATTAAAAAAAAAAAATGGGTCATCATTCTTCATTTAGAATATAAAATCTCAGTTTGTTATAATACTTGTTTATATTAATATTTAGCCAGAGTTCTAGCTTAGTGCATCTGATTTGAAAAGAGAGCCCTTGCAAAATAACTACAGTTCTTAAAATTTGACGTTTAAGAAGAGAATAGAGTTCAGCATCAAAAGCTAGAATGTGATACCAGGAGCACAACAGATAAAAACGGTATCCTTTTAAAATTCCAGCTGTATGATTTAATTTTATATTTCTTTTTTTTTTCCTCTATTTAAGAGAAAATAACACAAGCTTGGAAAGCAGTAAATATGTAAAGAGAAAATTTGTCAACTGATATTGGAAGATCTGACCCAGGTCACATATAAATCTCTCCGACAAGAGCTGCAGGGCAAGCCATAATTTCAGAGAGTAAAAGAGAAAATGAAAGCTCGAGCTGGTATCTTCTCTAAGTTCCATAGGTGGATTCATTTTAGTTTTCTGATTGTGCTTCTGAATATAATGTAAAAGGGCTGGTAGCAAGGTCTGTCTACCATCGTGTGTGTAAAAAGTACCTCTCCAGAGACAGAAGCATAATGTGAACCTTCCCAAGTTGCTTTTTTATCACCAGAGTCATTGACTAAATAATTGAGGCCCCGTAAGCAAACTTTTGCATCGGTAATTTCCTTTCCAGGTTCATTTTCCAGATTCACAGGTCATATTACAGGAGCTTTTTAAATTGCCAGCTGTATGGTCCTCTCAAAGAAATATAAGACCCGACTGATATTTAGGCCTGCCTGTTGTGAAGTCATTCTTCCTCATTTAGACACATAAGGGTCTGTCTTATGTTAGAATGAGGCATCCCCTGTTAGTGTAGCTTAAAATCTTGGATCTAACAGCTGATGAACAGAAAAAAAAAAAGCTATGCCCAGAAGAGAGAAGAGGTTTATCTAACTGGTGTTTCAAAATGCTGCTGGTTCTAGAGACTGAAAACCAAAGTCTGTGACTGGAGCAATTATCGTTCTGTTCTTTGTCCACAGTTATTAGTTAGGCATAGAAAACTCAGTATGAGCAAAATGTGTAGGCAGGAAGGCGGACTTGGACAAGTTATAAGCAGCATCTCATATGTTGGGAGTTATGGGCAGTACATCAGCCCTAACAATGTTATTGTGTCCCTCTGAGCTCTGCTCTCACAGCTAAGCGTTTGGAAGGCAGACCCAGAATAAAGAGAGGCATTCACGAAGCTAACATTTTATGTTGAGGACCCTTAGTACCCCCTTTAATGTGCTATAAAACCAGGGGCTTCACTTTTTCATGAACTGTGTGCAAACACAGAGGCAGTGACTGGAGGCTGACTTTGTTTGGGTCTGTTTTATGGTTGCTGCGCCTGTACAGTAATGTGATCTTGAAAAAGGTAAGCAACAAAGAGTTTAGCAGTGAAAAATACGCCTAATATAAATACAGCCGAGTACATGGCACTTCAGAATTTGAAAAATATGACCCTGGCGTTAAATTTTCTGGTGGAATTAACAGAGGAACAGAATATAGCTTTTAAGGCCATATATCTGAGACAGAGAAAGGAGATAATACATCTAACTCTATGGTCTATGTGGCATTCATATAAAAAGAAAGCACAGTAGCTTTATTTAATTGAGAAAATGAATCAATTACAATGATGTTGCGTCATCAGATTCTTGTGAAATAGAAGATATAAGTCACTGCATTGTGTAACAGTGTTAAAAAGTAATTGAGTTTCTTAAGCATTTTGAATCAATTTCAGGTACTGGCACTGCTACCTTAATACAAAATTTATGAAGATGATTTCATATAATATGTTGCTATCAAAACCATACAATAAAACTTGGTAACAATGTCTCTCTTTAAAAACCTGGGCAAAACAGTATGGTTATAAGATCATAAAACAGACTTTTGATATTGCTATTTCTCCTTTTCTTGTAGTAAAGAACAAACGTTAAAAGAGTACAGTTTTAAGTGGTCTTAAACCATACTTTTAACCCAAAGAATAGGGCGAGGTGGAGACTTTTTCCTAGGTCTCAGTCTATGAGGAAAATTCTGTTTAGTTCACGCAGTGGATGTGACTGGAAACCATGTCTCACAATCCATCCCTGAATTCATTTTGAAACATATCACTTAAAATGTTTTCCTTGGAGAATTTGTAATCCCCCTGACTGTTGGAAATTTGTGGAAAAACATTCTCTTTGATGTCAAAAATGGTTTTCTAATTCTGTGTTCATTGCAAATAACTCTCCTGTTGGAAGTAGATATATCTCCCTAAGAATGTTGGGGGCATGGGTAATCTATGTATACTTAAAAAAATACAGTTGGCCCTTGAACAACAAAGGGGTTCATCTGGGTTTAGTTTAGTTAGCCCCCCATGTCTGAATATCTGAGGTTCCTTCACATCCATGGATTCAACCAACCACGAACCATTGAGTACTGTAGTATTTACTAATGAAAACTAGCCTTGTGTAAGTGGGCCTGCACATTTCAAACCTGTGTTGTTCAAGGACCAGCTATAAAAGCAAGCACCAAAGATATCTCATAGGAGAATTGGCCTGGGGTTTTCATGATTTTTTTAAAGGTGCTGTGGCTTTTTATTTAAATCCTAACCACTCCAAGGTGGTAGTTAAGAGCTGTATTCCTTTTTAATGTAAACATTTCCCTGCAGATCCTTATACAGAAGTACACACTGACTAGAGGAATAAGAAGGCACAGTAATTCACGACAGTATTCTGTAGGAACTACCAAAGTAGACTAAGACCCAATCCACCTCGGATGGAAGTTTCAGGGAGTTGTGCCTGGGGGGGTGGGCATGATGTGGAGCCAAGAGCAGGAAAGAGAGGATACCATGTTCAGTTAAGATAATACATGGGAAAGCACTTTTTAAAACACTCAAGCACTGGGTGGGAGGGTCTTCTGATCAGCCACAGGGATGCAAAAGAAATGAAGAAACTTGGCTTCTGCCCTGGAGAAGCTTAACAGTCCAGTTGAGAAGAACCCATGTGCCAAAACTGATAATTTATCAACTTTACCATGCCAAATATAAACACATGTGAATCTAGTTGTTTTTAAGGAATACTGTGATGTAGGCAGATATGATGTTGGAGAGAGGGGAGCCTGGGAGAGGCCCCAGAACAACCACAGCCAGATCCTGAGGCCTGAGGCCTGCCCCAACTTCTGGGAGGCCCAATTTTTCCCATCATAGACTAGAGATGACCATCCTTGCCAGACTCAGGGTGGTTGTGCAATCTAATGATAATGTGTATGTGAAAGAACTTTTAAAAGCATATAAGAAACTATTAATTAGTTTACCTATATTTTACCAGCTTGTTGAAGCACAGTCTATCCCAGCAAACAACTGACCCTTTAGTAATTATATATAAGCTCTGAAATTTTCCTCCTTAGGAAAGTTAATACCTGGGACTCCCATTTTCATTGAGTTTGTAGTAACTGCAAGGCAGTTTTTTTAGGGGGTGGTTAGAGGGGAGGGGACACTTAAGTGTTTAATACTTTAACTACTAAGTGGATGTTTTATTAATTTAGTGACTTTCTAAGAGACGTGGTTTATTGGTGTTAGCTATGTGAGCATCCTGCCTCCAGAACAGGCATTCCTCTTTGACTCAGCTCTCTTCCCCTAAAAAGCAGTGTTAAAACTTGCATGCATTTGATTTTCCCAGAAAGCATTGCTGCCCTGGAAACAGGCTGGAGGAACTTTGGAAAAGGTGGAGTCCTCACCCACTCTTGAGTCAGAGGCAAATACTTCAACCACATAATTAAAGTTTTCTTCACAAAATAGGGGATTGTGAGCAGACACTGGCAGGAATCCAAAATTCTAATTTCTGACTATGATTTAATTTCAATTTTAAATAAATCGGTTTTTAATTTAAAAAGAGTGAGCTTCATAACATTAGCAATGATTGCAACATTAAGCCCAGTGTTCACAATCTAGCAATATAAAACATTATTTATATCTGAATCGTAAACAGCCTTTTGAAATGGATTATGGTTTTTCTCCCTATTCTAATACAACCTGGAGGGTACTAAAAAGTGTTGTGTGAAATTAACATTCTGCTGACTTTCGCCTATAAATGAGAAGCGAGCTATTAACATTTGTGTATTTTCATTATGTAAATTGTGTTAACACATGCCCACAAATTGCCACCAGCAATGCAATAATTTTCTCTCAGTGATCATAATGTGTCCAAGTGAGTCATTTTGATTATGACATGCTAATTACATATTGCCTTTTTTCAGATTCAGAAAAACCAGGGATCTTTAATGGTAAGCTTTATGAGTTCAGAAAAAAATTCACTTTTCTTTTTCCTGATGGCTGCTTCCTTTGCATGCTTGAATGCCTTGTTTTAAACTTAGCAAATTGCATTTTGAAGAAAATGCAAACCTTTAACTGCCTGTATTAGATTAGGTACCATTAGAAATAATAGAACATCCTGAGCATCAATGTTTTTATAAGAGTTTGCTGTTGTTGATTAATCTTGCTATATTTTATTGCATTAATGATTTTTTCTTTCCACTCCACTGTAAAGATATTGCATAGAGGCTAATACTTTTTCCTCTCTTCTTTCCCATTGCAGCCTCTCCAGCTTCTGCAGTGCATTGTTGATGAGGTGAGGCATCGTCTTATGTGCTTTCACTCCTAAAGTCATTCCTAATGGTGTGGAAAGCTTATATTTTGTTTCCTAATGAAGCACAGTGCCCAACATCCTCAGAGCAAGTTGTGTTGTATGGCTCTGAGCTGTGTTACGTGAACTGGCCTTGTCCTGAATCCCGCTCTTCTGATGCCGGCTGAGGATCTCTGCCAAAACAGACTATCCTACAGGCTGGTCCTTGGGGGTATCAGAAGCCCTAAAGACAAAACACGATAATATTAATTTATCCTCTCTCTGGCCAGATGGGGATGGAGCCGGAAATTAAAGTGGTACCATTTTTTTTCTGTAACAGATATTTAAAGTCGTTCAGTAGACAAGGGTCAGAGTTGAACAGCAGAAATAAGCTGGATAAAATTTGTCCTCCTTGCTTTACTTACCCAAAGCATAGCAGAGTGACAAAAGTGTTGAAAAGCTCTAGGTCAACAATTCAGCTTTAATTCCTAATTAGGCATTTTCCCCTGAACATACTCCTGACTTTTTGTGCTTTTAACTGGTATTCTCACATGTTAAGTCACCTTACCTCTGATCATCCTTATCCATCAAGTTTCACTGTCTCTTTGCCTTCATGGAGTTAAGCTACCTGAATTTCATTCTCAGTCAGCTTTTCTACTTTTGACTCTGACTTAAATTCCTTTTTTTCTGTAAATTAGCAGTCTTATGGTATACAAGATTCCAATTAAGAAACATTAATGTTTTGTAGAAACAATTTTTCTGGGCTTGGGCTTGCCTGCTAGCAGTGTTTATTTTTTAAACTTTAATTTTACAATATTTGAAATGCTTGTAGTGAAGGCGATAAATGTTTCAGATAGGAAAGTTTGAAAGAAAAAAATCGTAATTCATAATTATTCCTCTCAATTAAACATCTGTATAACCAGTTATGAGGTTTGGGAGAAAAAATAAAGATCCTCCTAGGAAAAAAGCAAACACATACACATATCATAATAATAGTAAGAATGGGGCTCCAGCATCCTTAATGGCTGCATCAGTCAGTCCATATATCCCATGCAAGCCATAAACCATGTTAGTGCAAAAATGAAGGCATCATCCTGAAACAAATGGAGGCCCCATTATCTCAAATATCAGACAGACCTCCTGGATCTAACAGCTCATCAATGTCTTCTGTCATCTTAGATTCTGAAGGCATCACATCCCCATCAGAATCCTCCTAATTAAACTGATTTTCCTGAGCTCCCCCTTCAGGATTGCTTAGGAAAGTGTCCTGGGAAATTCGGCCTACCCAGTCAAGTGCACAGCCTGCCACATTTTCTGGGCTCTGCTATTCTTGGTCTGCCAGACTCTTGGGCCTCAATATTCAGGTACAGGTATCTTCTCCAATAATACGGGTATTGCTGGAGAGCTCACTTGAAGATTTCCTGGATCAAGTTGATATTTGTATTCCTTATTTAAAGTAGCAGTGATTGCTATTAAATGTAAAATATTTTACTTGTTTGAGTTGGGTAAAATCTTGAGACTTTTGAAATCATCATAGGGAGATTTTCTAAGAAGAGAAGGTCTATGTGATGAAGGACAATAGCTTACAACTTAAACAGTATGTTTTTCTTTATAGTGCTTCTTCCTCAGGTGAGAGAAAGCTGTAACTTAGACATCTATTCCCATTTTATCTAAAAACATTGATATCTTTTTTTTTGGAGACTTGGGAAATTCACATATATCTTTAAAACAAACATAAGTTGATCTTGGAACCAGCTGATGGTTGGTAATAAGAGTATTAGGAATGAGTTGGCCAGATGACCTGCCTCAGGCAAGGTGCGTCATAGCTTCTAAGAAAGGAAGGTTTGGTGGGATCCTTTGATTACTGTGCTCATCCCATGTTTGTCAGGTTTCTCATTGCTGTAAAACAGTGCTTATCAAAGTGTATGGGTAGTTCAAGGACTAACTACCTCAGGGTTATCTAAGACAGTTGTTTAAAATGCAGACTCTTGGACGTAGATCACTGAATTCGACCTTCTAGGAATGGAGCCCAGGAATCTCCATTTTCCTAGCTTCCCAAGTAATTTTGCACAATAAAGTCTGAGAACCTCTTCTATTAATAGAATGGCTAAGTCTTCCCTTGTAGATCCCAGAGGACAATTAACTGTCTATCTTCATTTCCATCTGACATTTAGGGCTTCTATTTCTGAGTCAGTATAACCAGCCAGGATTTGAACCATCTTACTCCTTGGGCATGGAATATACCCCATTATAAAATGGCTCTCTAATGAGCCTATACTGTTTCTCTTGGAAAAAGTTAACAATCAAAAAGGACCACCCTCAAAGCAATCTAATTCAGATAAGATGGGTATATTTGGAGTCATGTACAAAATAGCTAATAAGCAAAGCCCAGTGTAACGTAGTTTATTTATTATTGTGTGGCTATACCTTGACCTCCTAGGATGGCCTGGCAAAGAATGAAGAAGTAGTAAAACAACGTCATGTGGACAGGAGGCAGTGCTAGAGTGGCCAGGGGTGAACCTCAGGAGCTGGGAGTCAGGAGATGGAACGGTGGGACAAAGCGAGTTAGCCATTTTAGATCCAGATAGAAGACACCAGAGTTAAGCCAGAGGAGTTAAGAGCCATGAACATGAAATTTGAACCACAGAATAGGAACTGGAAGGGCAGCCAAAGAACCAGGGGGGCGGGAGGTGCAGTTTATCCAGCTTGGACCTGACTGACTCAGCATATGACTGCTGTCTTAGAGTCACCGTATTTGCCTGAGTTGCTTCTCGCAAAAGAGCTTCCTACTATAAAACCCATAACCAGGTCCACTGCCAGTCCTTGAGTACCTGACCTGCAAAGTACTTCGGTTTGCTGTCAGTCATGTCTATGTGTGCCATGCTGCCTTGGCCATCTGATGTCTTTGGGAGATAAGGTGGCCCTTACTGTCAGGATAACTGATAACTGCTTTAAACTCTGACATCAATGAGAAAATTTGCACTTTTAGAAAGAATGTTTCTAAAATTTATTTGCTTTTGGCACCCTATTGATAAAGTATGGTGCATATCATGTTTCACTGCTATAAAGGTTTCATTGTATCCTAACCTTTTCTTGATGACTCAGGTCCATGTTTTGAACACAGCACTGAACTAAACTTTGATGTGTTGATGTCCTATAGGGTTATAGAATTGTGGGGCTCTTGCCTTTCTCTTTTAATGAATTTCCAAGCCATTTTGCTTGTGTTATTTTGCTTTGGCACTCAGCAGTATGCTTGGGCTTTTTGAGGTGTGTAGAACCATTTGCTCCCAGACTAAATGGCCCTACAAGAGCGTGCTGATCTGCTTCATGCTTTTCTTCTGTTCTCTCTTGTGATCACCTCTGTTTTCTGTGGTGACTTGACTTGTTAGTGACTACTAACATTCTTGTCAGTGACTCCCTGTTAGCCTGGTGATCTGATCATCTTGTCTTCAGTCTTTATACTCCTCACAATGACTGATAGCAAAACTGAAAGGTATCAAATGAAACTGGATACCCAAGTGCTATGTGCAAGGTCAGACACACACTCATCTGAGAAGAGCAAATAAGACTGATGAAGTAAAATGAGTGGACTTGTGTTCATTCATTTCAGCAGATAGTTCTCAAAAGTGCCGACTGTATACTAGCCCAAGTTGACCAGGCCATGCTCAGGACAGCCTCCAAGACCGGAGAGAATTGGGCTTCTGGTCAAGGCTCCCAGGTCAACTGCAAACTAGGTAAGTCAGGGTAGAAAGGCAGAGGCCCAGTTGCAGATCCTGGGCCAATGCAGTGTGCCAGGACCCAGGAGGCTATGTAGCCATCCAGAGCTCTCCCTAGTGCCTGGGCTCCCAGTTTGACTGGCAACAAAGGACTGGCCACACTGGTGATGGTAGATGGGAACAGAGAGGTGATAGCTGAGTCACTGAAACCCAGGGCTGGCTGGGGCCAGCCGGGAAATCAGTGAACTGAGGTGCTGGAAACTACAAAGATGAAGTGGGGACTTCCCCCTTGAGCCTACCCAGCCACAGACTTGGAAAGGATAATGGTACAGAATTGAATAATTACACTTCATCATAGGGTGCATACTATACAACCCAGAAATAGGAGGGTTTGTTTACCAGAAGAGTATGTGTTCTGGGGGTAGATTGGGAGAGGGCCTTGAGGAGACATGGCATTTAAGCTAGGTCTTAAAGCATGAATAGAAGTTCACAAGGTCAAAAAAGGAGAAAACTAAATGTCAGACAGAAGGGCTTGAAACTGTCTTGCAAATCATTTTTGAGTTCACAGATGTGTTTCAGAATGTTCAGGATATCTAAAATATGACAGCCAGAAAAAAATGGATTATTACTCTGAGTGTATATATATGTTTCAAGCATATTACATCTAAAAATGAATTTCTCTCTAACATCTGTAGGTCCTCAGCAGGGCAGTTAACAAATTTCTGATATATACCTCTGTTTACTTACTCCTTTTACTGGGAAAAAGTGAATTCCTGTAAGTCATGTTTTATACCTGATCAGAAGTATCTTCTGCATGATAGGGTATAAAATCAACACACAAAAATCAGTTGTGAGACTCCTCTGCTGATCCAGTGGTTAAGAATTTGCCTGCCAATGCAGGGGGCATGGGTTCAATCCCTGCCTGGTCCAGGAAGATTCCACATGCCATAGGACATCTAAGCCCACGTGCCATAGCCGCTGAGCCTGTGCTCCAGAGCCCACTAGCCGCAACTACAGCGCCCTCGTGACACGGCCGCTGAAGCCTGTGCAGTTAAAGCACGTGCTCTGCAACAAGAGAAACCGCACAGTGAGAAGCCCGCACAGCATAAGCAGAGGGTGGCCCCCGCTTGCCGCAGCTAGAAAAATCACTTCTTCATATTAGTAAGCCAAAGTGAAATTAAGAAAACAATTCTAGTTAGTTGGCATCAAAAATGATCAAATAGTTATGAATAAATTTAACAGAAGTAGAAAACTTCTACACTGAAAATTACAAAACATCTTTGAAAGAAATTGAAAGACTTTAACAGAAAAACATCCCAGATTCATGGAATGGAAGACTTAGTACTGTTAAGATGGTAGTACCTCCCAACTGCTCTACAGATTCAATACAATCCCAGTGGATTCTTGTAGAAATGAACAAGATGATCCCAGAATTTATCTGGAAATGCAAAGGAGTCAGAGTATCCAAAGCAATCTCAGGGGGAGAAAAAACAGAGAGGATTCAAACTTCCTGAGTTTGAAACATATTACAAGTTACAGTAATCAAGATAAGGGTGGTTCTGGCATAAGAATAAATGTGTGGAATATCCTGTCTAGCTGAAAAGGACTGCTAAGTACAGATCATCATAGAGAAACTTATTTCTGTTTTCTATTTTTTAACTTTGACATTTGTATTCAGATATAATTTATATAACATAAAATCCATTCTTATAAAGTATACACCTCAGTTCCAGAACATTTTCATCACTTCCCAAAGAAACCCAGTACCTGTAAATAGTAACTCCTAGTTCCTCTGTCTCCTCCAATCCCTGGCAACCACTCACTAATCTGTTTTCCTTCTCTATGAATTTCCCTGTTGTGGATATCTCATATGAATTGGACATGTAATGTCTGGCATTTTGTGTTTGGTTTCTTTCATTTAGTGTAATATTTCCAAGGTACATCCATATTGAGGTATTTGTCAGTATTTATGGTCAGATAATATTCCATTGTATGGATATACCAAATTTTTGTCTTTCATCAGTTGGTTAACATTTGGACTGTTTCCACTTTTTGACTGTTAGGAATAATGTTGCTGTGAACATTTGTGTACAAATTTATATGTGGATGTATATTTTTTAAATCTCTTGGTTATATGTTCCCAGTAGTGGAATTGCTGGGTCACACGAAAATTCTGTTTAGCTTTTTTATTTTTTCATTTTAACAACGTTTATTGTTTAATATTATCCAAGTAGTACAAGTTTAGAAAACCATAGGCAAATAAAGTACAGGAAAATGCCAGTGTCTCCCATAGTTACCTATCCAGTGATGGGCCTGATTACACTATTTTTGTATATCCTTTATACCTTTGTTTTCTCTTATGTGTGTATTAACATTGTATTTAACTTTTTGATGAACTTCCAAACTGCATTTTACAGCAGTTGTACCATGTTACATTCCCATCAGCAATTTATGAGGATTCAGATTTCTCCATGTTCTTGTCAACACTTATTTTCAGTTTTGTTTTTTTTTAATTGTAGTCATTCTGATGGATATGAAGTAGTCTCTCATTGTGGTTTTGATTTGCATTTCCCTTGTGACTTAATGATATTGAGCATATTTTCATGTGTTTATTAATTATTTGAATATCTTCTTTTCACTTCTATTCAAGTGCATTTTCTCTTTTTAAATTGTTTTTTATTTTTAAATTACTAGTTTTGAGTTGTTAGAGTTCTTTATGTATTCTGGATACTCGATTATAAATTTTTTCTCTCATTCTATGGATTGTTTTTTCACTTTCTTGATGCTGTCCTTTGACACATGAAAGTTAAAATATATATACATATATATGTGTGTGTGTGTGTGTGTGTGTGTGTGTGTGTATATTTTAACTTTGAAGCCTTTCTGGTTTGATCACAGGTTAGGAAGCTTAGATCTCCACACTGTCTGCATCCCACCTCTGGCAACCATATAAAAGTCCTTAGAGTTCCTTAGATGACAGTTTGAAAACCACTGATTATAGCCCAAACAATCATTCTGTAAACCTATATTAATCCCAGAGTTAGGTACAGGGGACAGGGAATTAGTTAAAATACAATTGCCAGTAGGTTCTGCTTTAGTTAAGGGGACAGGCTCGTAAGCAATCATATATGAGTTCAGATGAGTTCAGTCGCTCAGTCACGTCCGACTCTTTGCGACCCCATGGGCTGCAGCCCTCCAGGCTTCCCTGCCATCACCAACTTTAAACTGCAGGTAGTGTAAGTGGTATGAGACTTGATGAGCTCTCAGAGGAACACAGTGACTGCTGTTTTACCTACTCACATAAATGAGCATGTATGATAAGGCATTTAATGATGTTTGCAGCCAATAAATTCTAGACTCTTCTGTCCATGGGATTTTCCTGGCAAGAATCCTGGAGTGGGTTGCCATTTCCTCTTCCAGGGAATCCTCCTGACTAGGGATCAAACCCAAGTCTCCAGCATCTCCTGCATTGCCAGGCAGATTCTTTATCACCGAGCCACCTGGGAAGCCCCCTTAGAAATTCCGTGTATACCCAAAGTGTAGACAAGGTGCAGGGGATACACAGAGAAGAGAGCTTGTAATGAAGCGGGTGATATATACCAGAGGGCTCTACAGAGAAAGGAAGCCCCAGGGCCAGTAGGAGTTGGCCTCACAGATACTTGAGGCCCATGTGGAGTTCAGCATGGCTGCAGTGCTTGGCAAAGTATTAAAACAGATGAGAGCAACAGCCAGGTTTAGAAAAATCTTTAAACATTGTACCCAAAAGCATCTGCAGATATGAAAGAGGAGGGGGTGGGTGAAAGGATTTTAAGCAAAGAATCAACAGAACCAGATTTGTGTTTTAGAAAAGTCACTCTGACGGGCTTGTGGAAAGTGGATTGGAAACAACAGGAATTTACTGTGCTTATAGTCTTGATCAGAAAGTATGCAGACTTTTCATTATGACAGCCTTAGCATGTTTGAAGGGTGTTTAGGAAATAGAATAAACTGAATTTGGTGAATAATTGGACATAGGGGAGAGTGGGAGGATGGAATCAGAGAAGAAGCATTTGGCATGGGCAGTCAAGGCCTTACTGAGATGGGGCACACACACATAAGGAGGGGATAATTAGCATTTTGTTCATAGGACAGCACTAAGCACCTCGTTCAAAACTCAATTCTGGGCTTACCTGGAGGCTCAGTAGTAAAGAATCCACCTGCCAGTGCAGGAGACATGGGTTCAATCCCTGATCCAGGAAGATCTCACATGCCTCAGAGCAACTAAGCCCACACGCCGCAGCTACTGAGCCTGTGCCCTAGAGCCCACGAGCCACAGCTCCTGAAACCCACATGGCCGGGAGCCCATGCTCTGCAACAAGAGAGGCCCCCGCAGCGAGAGGTCCACACACCACACCTAGAGAGTAGTCCCTGCTTTGTGCAACTAGAGAAAAACCCGCACAGCATCAAAGACCCAACACAGTCAAAAATAAATAAAATTATTTTTTGAAAAACTATCAATTCCTGTTTCAGACTCAATTATAAGAAATACATCAGCTAAAGTTTTAAGTTCCCAGGCTTTTTTTTTTCCCCTGTCTTCCTAGTACTGTATCTATTCATAAGTATTTGTTGAATGAAATTTATGCATAATTATAAGAAGTTACTACTTTTTTTTAAGACTCAGAAAACCAAATACAAAAAGTAATAGTGTATGATGAGGAGATACTTAGCTAATAAATACAGTCCTTTATCAAAACTCAGAAGTCTGGCCTTAACCTTTATGATTTATCAACTGTTTTCCACTGTGTTCCCCAATGTCACATTGCTTTCCCACTACACTGTTTTACAGATGAGGAAACTGAGGGCCAGAGGACACAGCTCTTTTTACTGCCCTTGATAGAAGCAAAAAGTGACAGCTGAACGTTCTGGCATCAAAGGGAGAGATTATTTTTCAGAACTGTAAAAGAAGACAACTTAGAAAGCATTGCAGACATGCCCCCAGGGCAGAAGTATATTACAACACAGTTCACTTTCACTGTCTATAAGAATGACTCCATGCCTGTAAGAAAGAATTGAATTCTCTTCTGCATATTCTGTTTAAGTTGGCAGGGAGGAGATTGACTCCTTTTAGAAAGATTTATGTATACAAAAGGATCGGCTATTAAACTACTATTACCTTTTTTTTTTAATGTATTTATTTATTTTTTATTTTACTTTACAATTCTGTATCCCTTTTTAAAATTCCTTAGTGGAGAATCACTCCTTCTTAGACAGGTTAACTGAGGGCTGGTTAACTGAGAAGCTGCTGGGGTATGCACATAGGCTTTCTGGGAGTGAGGTTAGGCGTGTGGATGTGTGAACACGGCTGCCTAATAATACCTCCTTGGAATTCAAAAAGTGGTATCAGCCAGCTCCAGAGGGAATAACATCCATTCCCTTTTTGCCCGAGGACCTTCACCATAATTCTGATTTCTTAAGTTAGCCAAGAGTAAAAGGAATACCCCCATCCCTCCTGCTTCTAGCATCCTAGGATGGCCTGTTGCTTTCGCAGCACGGAAATTGCAGGTAGTTTAAGTGAGACAATATTCGATGGCCTGAGCTGTCTGACAACCCATGCCTGCCTGGAGCTTCCCACCACAGTGCCTGACACTCTAACCACTGGCTTAAAAGGGTGTTGATAATGTGGGATTTCATGTTATTTGTGACTTGTACAACTTAATGACTGGGAGGCATTAGAAACTTGGTAAGTTAATACAAGTAGGTACATAATAGTTGTGTCCTCCTGCAGTATTGTTAACTGGATCTCTGTCTCAGAATGTTGGAAATGTATAATTGGGATCCTGAAAACCGATATTCCTCTTTTATGTAAGGCAATCTTTTGAAATCTAATACTTCTTTTGAAAAGTCCAGTATGTTTAAATTAATGCAGTTTGAGTGGTTTGAAGATTGAAAATAGGTTAGCATTAAGGCCATGATTCCTTTAGTAATTACTTTTTCTTTTGATAATAACTGTTTCTTTAGAAATGACATTAACATTCTACCAAAACACAGCAGTAATCCAAAAGTTAATGTTCTGTTCATTTATAATTATATTTAATTCATATTTATGAGTTGTTGGGAGGAAGGAGAAAGAAGGAAGGAAATTTTTTAAATGTAACAGAAGAAGCAAGTTAAAAACAGAAATTTTCCTGATAGTCTGAAGAATATATAGTCATTTAAAGTGGGAAAAAATAATTTTTTAAATACAGCTATATAAAATCAGATTTTATTAGCTACTGCTGAAAAAAATATTTTTTTTATTATTTCTTAGTGGCACTGAATGAATTCAGTGGATAGATTTTTTTTTCACTTCTTTTTTACTAATCAAAATATTAGCATCAGCATCCCTATCATCTTGATCTTGCTAAGTCAATTAGATTAGTGTGTTTTTTTTAAAACAGGAAAAATTGTGCATCTTCAGACAATCATTGAACAAGTAGCTTTGTGTTGTTTTCTTTGAATTGTCCACGAAGCCTGATGTATTATTAATGAATTAATTTCTTGGTGGTGAAGGCTCGTGAATAGCTTCTGTGAATGGGCAGTTGCCTGGTGGGGCCAGTTTTGGCTGCTGTCATTTAACATGTGTTGCTCTATTGTGAAGTCTTATCCAGCCGTAGGACAGTGCTCGTTTAATCCACCATGATGGGACCTATACACCCCTAGCCCACTTTGGATGCCAGGGTCAGTTACGCAGCAGCTCGGGCTGGGGCACTGCTCTGCCTCACTGCCGAGTCGCTGTAATCATTTTGCCTGCCGTTAATTTTCCCTAAACCAGGGGAAACATGTCTGTGAGCTGTACAAATGTTCTCAAAAGAGAGTCCAAACTGGTCGGCTAGGGTGTTGCCTCCATTCCAGAATGGAGGCAGCATTCCAGGGAGTGTTAAGCTCCTTCCTTCCTCCTGGAAATGGAAGCGTCTGGGCCCATGAGATCCCTGATGTTCTGAGGTCCAGAGTAGCAGATGGCATTATGATTTTCCAAATCCTGATGAACGTTCTAACTGAACTTGTTCATTTCACAGTATGTAGTTCTATTTTTTTCACTTCCTCTCCCTTCCTCCCTCCCTGTTCCTCTCTTTGTTCCTCTCATACTGGCTAATTTTAAACGGATTCAGTATCTCCTTTAGCCAGCTTTCAATCCCCTTGTCTCTGTGTTTATTGTATGGAACCAGGTATGGGAACAATTTGACATAGGATTCTCAACCTGCGACTCGCAGCTGACCTCACCTTTATAAAAATGTGTAAGCAAATACACTGACACTCCTACACCGTGAAGCCACTGGAAGTTCTGTTCTTTCCTGCATCTGTGGCTGGCAGTGCAGGTGGCAAACGGCAGTAATTATTTTAACTAACAGTTGAGTGAACGTTCAGGAGGACACACAGTGTGGCCATGGGGACTTTGGATTTCAGCAAGTTCCCTGAGTCTATCTGGATAGCGTTATGGCTTGTTGATTTTTCAGGACACAGACCTGCCAGGTTCTTGCCCTTGAACAGTATGTGGATGTAGTTCAGCTGTTTCAATGTTAACCCTTTACCAATGAAAAAAGGAATAATTCCTCTCATTTAGAAACTGTTAAGGGCTCTTTTTCACTCTTGGATTTTCCTCTTGCATTTTTGTTTAATATAGTTTATGATCTACCTTTAAGACTGCTTTTAATCAGCACTTCTACACATAGAACCTGGTGAAATGGTAGTGTGTATATTAACATTATAATTTAGGTCTTGGATCAAACATGTGTAAGCTGGACTTTTCCTGAGGAAAAAAAACTAACCTTACCAGTGTATGAAATTCAAACACTATATAGGGACTAGGTAAAACCACAGGTAGGAATTGCTGAATAATTACCTTTAGACTAGCCTGAACAGGAGGCTTCCCACGAGGGTGAGCTCATTTAATGGTTCCTAAAACTCAATCTCATGGATGTCAATGGTCATGCTTGATTATTTGCACCAGTGTTTTATGAAAAAGCAGTAGAAATGCATTGGGAGGCTACAGGGAGAGTGATAGGGAACAATAACAGGTTTTACTTTTGTAAGTGAAATCCCTTTGGTATGAGACAAGCATGGTTTTTTCTGCTCTGCCTAAGCCATTGAAAAGGAAGGCATATGTGAATGTCAGTGTGTCTGTGTGTGTATGTGTGTGTACCATTCAGATAGGCTCCTCTAAATAATACTGTGAACTATAGCTTATGACCAACAAGAGACATAAAATAAAAAGAGAAAAAAAGATGTTCATTGACTTTGGAAAAGAAGCAGTTGCAAATATGGTTTTAAGAGATTAATCCATTTCAAGTTTTCCACCTACCTATTTTCAAGGAATTTTATGAAACACCAAGATCTTTGCCATATGTTTAGAAAATATCTGAGTAAATGTAAGTCTTTTACATGACAAAAAAAAGGGGATAGTTTTGACATACATGACAAAGTCTATCTTCTGTTTTATCCCAGTGCTGAAGAACTGCCAAAGCATTTAGGAGAAAATGGGGAGGAGCGTGGGGACCGCATAATCTCAAAATTCAGAGATTCCTTTAGAACTGTTCATTTATATTTTGTGTTTTTTATAAGCTGTCTGGTCGTGATGTTCTCTTGGCTAGTAGCTGGTTCTCCTATGATTTAACAGTTTGAGGGTAAGGTGGATGTTTCAGTGGTGAAAATTCTAGCCTTTTGCCCCTGGTTCCAGGTCCACCTGAGACAAGTTAAATGAGCTGATACTGTCAGCCAGGACCCAGTGGATAGAACTTGACACCCAAATGCCCACACGTGTAATTTGTCACTTCTGGCAACCCAGAGCATGGGGTGACCCGGCGTGGAAATTGAATCATCTTTCACTTTCTCTGCTCAAGTCTTGATGTGGAGTGAGATGAGTAAGACAAGGGCTCCGTGGTCTCCAGCTGAAGAGGGTCAGAGGTTTCCTTTTTTGATGATGTCCATCTGCAAGCCTTCCTAAACTCAAAGCCTCTTTCTCACCCCAGCACTGTCCATCATTGCATCCTGCAGATGAGATCAGTTCTGTCTGATTGTGAAATCAAAAATAGACTCAAAACACTCATTGTTCCCTGACAAAGTGGCCACATTTTTAAGTAAACTAAGTGTTCTGAACAAGCATTGATTGAATTTGTACAACCCTGGTGTGGAATTCTGATTTACTAATGTATTAACCAGGCTGAATTACTCTCTGACTGAGCACTTGTCTATCCATTTTCCGCCTCTCTCTCTCTGATGAGATGTGACTGCCTTTCTCCCCCCTGGCTACAGTCGGTTATAGCAGAAACTTACAGATGTGAACATTGAGAACCTTCAAAATATTAAAACTGAGTTAATTTCCCAGAATCTACTTTACACTTTGGATGGGTAGATTTTTGGTTTGGAGATGACCTCTGTGGAGATATTTTAAAATATTTATTTTGCTGTGCTGAGCCTCAGTTGTAGCATGTGGGATCTAGTTCCCTGACCAGGGATGGAACGTGGACCCCTTGCATTTGGGAATGCAGGATCTTGGCCACTGGACTACCAGGGAAGTCCTCTGTGGAGATCTTTAAAGGCGAGGATTCTGTTCTTTCATTTTTTGTGTGTGTGTCTTCCCCACACCCCACCCCTGCCCAAGCAAACAAGGTTTCCTCCCCAGTCCAGAGCAGATTTGCCCTGTGGATTCTTCCAGTTGTCTCACAAAGATACCACTTTAAGGCAGTGAACAGGGGAGGATCAAAAACCAACTTGAGATCTGATAAAGCAAAATGTTGTACACAGTCTCACGTGAAGCCATTGGCGTCGCAGACAGCCTTCCACCTCAGCATTGTGGACAGACATGGAGCAAGCTAGGAGAGCTCTGCCAATTAGTATGAATGCCAGTGTGCAGGACCAGAAATTGTTGAGCCAGACCAAAGGAACATGAGGCTTGAATTAGTTTTAAAATGTTAGAGCATAGCTGTCAGTTCTGGTCAGACCATAGGTGACTGTCTGATGTTAATTACCTGTTGGCTTGATGGCTTGACACCAAGAAGTCTATAAATAGGCTGTTAGAAAGGATGACCATATTTCTCTTAACTTGTCTGGTTTAATCTAATCACAGCCCAGCTGACCTCAGAATTCACCAGTGTGGCTAACACTTTGAGATTCTTGAGAATTTATCCTTCTATCTTCCCGTTTTATTCCCAGTAAGTGTAAAATCTTGGTTTGGAGAAATGTCTCTTTTGCACACAAGAAGGGGACATAGATTAAGATGTTCACTGCAGATGGTGACTGCAGCCATGAAATTAAAAGATGCTTACTCCTTGGAAGAAAAGTTATGACCAAGCTGCATAGCATATTCTAAAGCAGAGACATTACTTTGCCAACAAAGGTCTATCTAGTCAAAGCTATGGTTTTTCCAGTAGTCATGTATGGATGCGAGAGTTGGACTGAGAAGAAAGCTGAGTGCCAAAGAATTGATGCTTTTGAACTGTGGTGTTGGAGAAGACTCTTGAGAGTCCCTTGGACTGCAAGGAGATCCAAGCAGTCCATTCTAAAGGAGATCAGTCCTGGGTGTTCTTTGGAAGGAATGATGCTAAAGCTGAAACTCCAGTACTTTGGCCACCTCACGTGAAGAGTTGACTCATTGGAAAAGACTCTGATGCTGGGAAGGATCGGGGGCAGGAGGAGAAGGGGACGACAGAGGACGAGATGGCTGGATGGCATCACTGACTCGATGGACGCGAGTCTGAGTGAACTTCGGGAGTTGGTGATGGACAGGGAGGCCTGGCGTGCTGCAATTCATGGGGTCGCAAAGAGTTGGACACGACTGAGCGACTGAACTGAACTGAACTGAAGATGTTCAACGTCCCTTCACCCCTAGGTGCTTCTCTGGCAGTGAGAATGGAAGAAAGTAGACCAAAGATGGTATATTCCAGCCCTCCAGACTCTCCTAGTTTCTTCCCCATCATTCTTAGCAGTGCACATCTTATCTCTCTGAACAACACTAATTCTTCCAGGATGTGGATTAAGTATCAGTCATCTTGCAGTGCCCACCCAAGCACCTTTGATATGGTAGAGGGTCAAGAAAATTGTTGAATGAGTGAAGCAATAAATAAGTAATGAATGGTTGTATCATTTTTATACAGTATTTTGTGTCTCTGCCTATCAGTGTCTGAATTCACCACCACACCATTGTCAGATTCCATTGTCATGTTTTATTGTGAATCAAAGGCAAAAATTAAATCCTCAGGTACATTTTTAAAGCAAAGGTTCCTCAACCTTTTTTCCAGTTGAATAGTTATACCAGGCTTCTCCATTATTCAAAACAGAACTCTACTAAAAACCTGGATCTCAACGAGTTAAAAAAAAACAAAACTCCTTACCTTTTAACTTTTAAACTTTCTATTTTTACATCATTTTAGAGTCACATGCAGTTATAAGAAATAATGTAAAGACATCCTGTGTATCCTTAACCCAGTTTCCCCCAGTGGTAACAGTTTGGAAGTACAGTACAATATCACAACCAGGAAATTGACACTGATATAATCCACTGAGTTTATTCAGATTCTGCCAGTTTTACATGCACTAGTGTGTGTCTGTGTGTGCACTAGCATGTGTGTGAATATAAATGACACAGATCCTTTAAAGCCAAGAAACATCATGGTTTAAAAAAAAACTATGCCTTTGTAATAATGATTTCCTTTTTAAGTAAGTCATTTCAAAAGTGTTTTTCTCATTTGTATTGTCTCTGTTTGGAGTATCCAACTTACCTGCCTGTTCTCAATGTAACAAAGTGTGGTTTTTTGGCATACTTACTCTGTAGCTGAACTAGCAGCAGCTGTGGTTGGAGTTGGACCTCCTTCCCTGCCCCTCCTCATTGCAGGTCAGCACACATACACACACTCTCAGATTTTCTGCTGCTTACCTTTCTTTATGCTTGAGTACCTTGCTGACAAGTGCTAATAACAAAATACCCAGAGAGAGTCCAGCTGAAGTTAGCATACATTAAACATTCTGAACTTGTCCTTTTGCTCATAGATTGTGCATAATTAATAATTAAACAGTTTCTGTTGTAATGGGTTGACCTTCCTGAACCGTTCATTATTCACAAGGCAAAGGCATCACTCAAACTTTCTTCCTGTTGTCCTTCACTGTTCCCTAGCTTGCTGCCTGCTTGTGCTGCAGTTGTTTAGCACAAGGGACTGGCCGGGCAGTTCACAAAACCTCTGAGACTTGAAGGCTGTACTCCGTGATGACCAGAATTGCTTACTGAAATGGCCACAGCAGTTTTTAATACAACAGTTGTCTATTCTGTAACAAGATCCAGCTTGTGTCCCTTTAAGCAGGACACTAAAAGTTGATTTGGGACCAGAATCTCAGGTCATGACTTGTGGTTAAGGTTGTATCCACTGTTTTTGTTCCATACCTCTGTGCTTAGAAGTTCAACAGAGAAGTATCCCACAGAAGCCCTCATGGTGAGGTGTGGCACCTAAGCTCCTAAAAACAGTGACGTCTGTTAACAATTTAGAGTCTGTTTCAGCCAGTGCTGAGCTGTTGGTGTAACTGCTTCTCTAATTTGTGTTTACATTTTTAGAATGTATTTTTTTCTTCATTTTGCCTGAACCTGTGTTTCACAGAGAACATTTCTAATAAGTAGCAGCAAAAGTAGCAGGACTTTAGAGATGCTCTGAACACTTGGGCATGGTTCTCTCTTGCTCTAAGGTAGATGACTGCTTGCCCTACCTGGGGGCCATGGAGACGCTGGAGCAGCTTTCCTGTGAGCCTCCCCATCCCCTTTGCACAGATTGGAATTAGATAACAAAATAGATAGGTTCTTGGAGATTTTTTTTAACATCTTGATCTAAACTAACTTCTAATTTTACTTGCTTTTAAGCTTGTTTTTAAACAAGAAAGTATACCTGGAAAAATCCTTCAGCGTGGTGACTGCTGCTGGGTCTGTCTGTTTCTTTGGGGTGTTAACAGCCTACATGCTTTTGTGGATTTGGAGGAGGCTCTCCGAGGACTCCCTGCCTCCAGTTTACATGTAGCATTCTTGACACCCACCCACCCGGGCGCTAGTCAGTCTTCTGTATCTCAGAAAATTCTCCTCTGAGATACACAAGAGACATAGATTTTAAAATGAAAAGCAGTATCTGGCATTATGCATTAGAATAAGAGATTAGAATTTCCCCTGCATCTTTGATGACTGATTCTTTCCAGGCACCACTGCTATGAAAATCCACTTGGTGGTTCTGCAAAGTCGACTTGTGCTGGCATTTTCACAAGTGAAATAAATTATTCATGGGTACCACCCAGTGTTCCTTAGTTTTATATTATGAAGAACTTAACAGGCTACAATATCAGGTCTTAAATAAAATTAACTACCCATGCAAAGATGTCACAGTTCCCTCGTTTTGTTTCTCATCCATGTTAAAATGACATCTTCATCAAGTTGCCTATAGTTCATCAATTTACTCTTGGTATCATACTTTGAAATGAGGCCCACATCAGCATCACGTTTTACACCAGGATCTTTGTAGAAAACCAGTGTAGAATTTTAACCATCTTGGTAAATATTCAGCCACATTAAGACACTAAGCTTTTATTTTCCTAAACATTCATCTTAAAGCAACTGCTACTCAAATACTTCCAGTACTACCACATCCCCAAAAATTTCAGAAAGCAATGACTTAGAAAAAATTAACTACCTGGTCAGAGTCCATAATTTTTGTACCTCAGACTTTGAAGTATCTTTTTGCTAACAGTATTTGAGGCAGTAAAAAGTCACTTCTTGAACTGGGCCTTGTAGAATCTCGCAGGTTGGTGATATATATGGCTTTCCTAAAACAGACGGGGCTGAAATTGGTATCATGTTTTATTTTTGCTCTTCAAACTGATAGGACTTCCGTGACCGTTTTATAGTTCCTGTAGTGAGGGCTTGTCGTGTTGCCGTATGCCTTGTTTCTTTTGAGCAGACCACTCCATCAGCCCCCCATTTTTCACGTCCTCTCTATGTAATGCCTGCATGTAATCCCTTGAACTAGGCAAGATTTTATTTCGCTCCCATTTTCCTTTGTTTTCTTTTCCTCTTGGAAGCCTTTCTCTACTGATGAGAATTTTAACTTTATGATTACTAGCCTACCTCTCCTCTGGATGAACAGTCAATTCAAAGAGGACAGATATGCAAAAACTAAGAAACATTTGGTTCACGTTCCTTTTTTAAAAAAAAAAAAAAACACCTCTTTGGGATTTTTTTTTGGGGGGGGCTGCTTTGACCCGCTCAGTTCCTTTTGATTTAATTGTATTTTCCACCAGTTTCCAATTGTTTGAATTGGAAACAAAGCCTTAATAAGAGTTCTAGTTAATTTTCTGTCTTGTAATTACCGATCTCATTTTTCTGATAATTGGCCACAGCAATTATATGTATATTTACTAATCACAGAGGAGGCTGTGCAATTGTATCTATCTGCCACCATTGATAATGACACGCATATTGCAGAGGTGCTTTTATCATCTTCTTTTTTCCACTACATCAAAGCTATTTCCTCTCGTTCTCAATAATGAATACATGCATGCATTTGACACAGTTGTGTGCTAGAGAAATTGTTTGGCTCCCACCAAATGCTGCATGCTCTGAGTTTCTTGCCTGCAGCGCTAGAAGGTTGTATGTAATGATATATTGCTCATCCAAATGGCCAAAGCACTCCAAAGCACAGTGAGATTAAAATAAGTCATTCCTCTGTTAATTTAAATAGGTGCATGTATCATACTTTGCAGGGCACTTTGTGTGGGGATGTCAGGGAGGAAAAAAGCCGCCGAAAGGTATTTTTAATAGCAAATGAGAATAGATGAGAATAGAGTCATTTGCAGCTGCCTACTTTATGTGGCTCTCTTGTTCCAACTGTAGGTCTAATGAGATGACTGTTAAAGTACTCTGCAGTGTAATTTCATTACATCCTGAGCTGTTACACTATAAACACAGTGGCACTCTCTGTCATTCTTGGAAAGACTCCTAAATTCTTAAAGCCTTCCTTTGCAAATGGTCATGGGGTTTGCTCGCTGTGTTACATGGCGATTGTGGTTTGTTGCTGTGTCGTTTCCTGCCCTGTTGAGTGACTCCCATCCCCACCCTAGTTCTGCCAGTGGTCAAGGTGGGCGTTTTTCATGGCGTCCTTAATTCACTGGCTTTCTCTTGTGATGAGTTTGCCTAAACTAGCAAATAGGCCAAAATTATTTTTTAGTAAACAGCTCTTCCCCTTTCAAAGCTTTTCTGTTAAAATGAAAAGAAAAAAAAAAAAAAAACTCTGACCCACATGACTCAGTTAAAGGCAAGCAGTTAAGAGCAACTGAATATAATAATAAATGTAAATAAAAAGGAAAGTGTAAATAAATAGCAAATCCAGGAAAAGAAACAAAGGTCAACAGAAGAATAATTTCACAGCTCTTTGTTAATTACACCACCATTTGTGTGTTACTTAAATAATCATTAATTTCTCATTTACACTTCCGTACCTTCTTTCCTACCCCGTGGCTATCATTGTCCTTTTTTCACCTCCCTTCCCTCTTTGCTCTCCTGTTTCTCACCATTATAAAATGTGTGTGGCTTTAAATTTGGCATTTTTACATAAACGTGAAAGAGAGTATAGATAGTTTTTTTTTAATTGGATGATGCCTTATTTTCCTTTCCACATGCTGGTGAATCCTTGTTATATAGTCATCTTTATTTGCTTCTTTGGGATGGGGGGTGGAGGGTATAAAGAAAGACAAGGAATTGCTGTGACTTTTGATGACTTGTTTTTCCTCCATCCCAGGATTCGCCCGTCCTTCCGGTTGGAGAGTTCTCCGAGCCATTTGTACATTTCATCACTCAGTGGTGAGCCTGTTTGCAAACATGCCATGCCCTCAATGTAAATGATACATGCCATTAACTCGGCAGCTCCGTGAGACCTTATGGCTCTCCCTGCTTCCTTTTGGAGACGGGAGGGACTTCGGGGGGCTTGGGCAGATGGGGCAGCAAAGCTGAAGGAATTGTTTAAATTATGTAAACGTTATTTACACACAGGGTCATAAACGTACTTTAGAGGCTTTTTCCTGTTTTAATAAACTTCTGAGAATAGGCTACTTCTTTGAGCACAGATACTGTTGCTATTCAGTTGTTTTGTTTTGTTTTGTTTAAGAAATACACAATTTTATAGCCCCTGATGCACAGACATGTGAAGCTTATTTTTATTAATGGGACCTCAAGTTACCCATAAAAATGCCTGTCACGTAGTGGAAGCAGAGTAGTTTATTAATTCATTGGATTTTCGGTAAATAACTTTTATCTTTGGTTATATTTTAGACAAAATACTGGTGTCCCATTTCAGTGAATTTTGATGTTAGAGAGGGTATGAAAACGTGGTTCCATTAGGCCCACTTTAACCTTTGTAAATACTGAAAACCACAGGATTTAGATCAAAGGGGGCACAGAATCTCTGAGTCTCTAGGCAACCCCTTGTCGTTTTACATCTGAGGAAACAGGTGTAAGGGTTCTTCTCCAGCCGTCTGCCTTTTTCTTCCGTTACCCCTTTCACATCATCCCCTCTCCCCTGCTGGGACACACCCTGTGGCCCTGGAAGGCCCAGCTCCCCCACTGCCACCCTTCTGCCTGCTCCCTCGCCCTGACATGGAGAGGGAGGGGGAGGGAGCAGGAACCTGGGAGCACGGAGACCACCGTCCCAAAGCAGGAGACACGACTGATCGGAAGCTGTTCTGCACATTCTGGAACTCCTTCCTGACTGCCTTTACTTCTCTTTCCCTCCTTCCTAAAGTCCTCATTTCATCACGCCTTCAGAATCACGACCACTAGTGGAAGACGAGCCCCTCGTTCCTGTGGTGCCACAAGAGGTCCACTCAGGAGTCCTTGCTAACCCGCAATGGCTGAACACTCTCCCCTCCTCCCCCCGCCCCCCCGCCCCGTGAGCCATCTGATGATGATGCTCAAGTGAAACCAAGAAATATTCCTTAATATAAATGTCAAGCTTTATCACCTTTTTGACTAAGTGTAATATGTTACCTCTTAATAAAAATGTCTTATGTAGTTTATATTCCATAGAAAAAATATGTGGGGGAGAGATTTTTAACCCCCAACTTCTAAAATTTTTATTAGTGCTATTTCTGTTTATTTAAAATACTTATATAATATTCCATAGCTTGTAAAAACTAATTTCATTCTGCACACATTTTATTTACAAAACATGCCATGTTGTTAAAAAGCATACATATTGGTTAAACACTGGAATCCTTAGCTCATTAATACTAGAACCGTTATCTAGAAATATGTATTAAGTCTTTATTTTCTTTATGTGGAATTCCTAGTAACAGAAGCACATGATGGAAATGTCCCATTTTGAAATGTACACACTGGAAAACCATGCAATTCCTGAGCTGCCTAGAGCGCTGGGTTTGGGCATCACCTGCTCAGAGATGTTGGGTTTGTGCCCTGACCACCCTGCTTTTCTCGCTGTGTGGTCTGGGACCAACCTGGGGGTGGGGCCCATTCTGAGCAGATAGGGCCTTGCCTGCCTTCTGTCCAAAAAAATTGATCAGCTGTTATGTTAAAGTTTTATGGAGACAGAGGGAGGGATAACCTGTGTTGAAATTTCCACAGATGTCAAGCTGAAACAGAAATGATAGTGGGTAATAGCCTTGTTTTCCCAAGAGATACAGCTACTTTGGAATGTCAGATTAGGAGTGTTACCAGATCCACTGGTGAGACAGCTTGAATTACTTGCTAATGGATGCAGTATTTGAGAGGTGCATATGGTTATTTATAGGGAAGGCAAATGTCCTCGATGTCATTAACAGTTCGTAACTACGGTTCTTATTTACCAAATGATCATTAGGTCTCTACTTTAAAAAAAAAAAATGCCGTCAGCAAATGCAGAGATTGTATGTTTGTTTGTTTTTTCTTGCTTGTTTGAGGTTCACTCATATGAAGAAAAAGTGTCTATGATTTTCCAGGTAGCAGAAGCAGCAATCTCTTTTCATGACTTCATCCCACAGATACTGAGTTTAGTATGAATTGGCCATCAGTAGGCAGCTTACCCATGGCTACCTCAGTCCCCCGAGTGGATGCTTCATCACCTGGCTACGTGCATGTTGCAGCTACTAATTATGCCTGTTGTATGTCAGATGAAATATTTTGCAAGAGGAATGTGATTCTTTAAGCAAACTTAACTTCCCCACAGCTGTTTAATGAGTTATCAACTTGCAGAAAACCCAAAATAAATGAAAGACAAGATAATGTAATAACCCATTTATAATTTTGTAGCATTACCTAGATGTCTGACCTCTTTTATATATGACTTGTTGTTCAGAGTAGTAATGAAGGAATGAGATGTTTTCTCATTTGACCTGATCGTCATATTTCTTTTATTATTGTCTTATCCCAGTTACCAAAAAAGAAGTATATTATTCCCCAAATTTATTTGAAATGATTGATAACCAAGTCAGGAAGAGAACATTGCTGCTTTTTTTCATAATTCGTTTCAAAAGTAGAATTAGGATAAATTTAAATTGATTATTTATCTGTATTATAAGAGTAACTCCAAAACAAACAAAAAAAACTTTGTATTTTTGATTCATGAGCTTCCCCCCAAACCTGGTTATTTGAAGGCCAAAATAAACAAACAAGAATCCATGCTAATGCTTTGGCCAAGAATTAAACGTGGTAAATTTTGAAAACATTCAAATTCCAGAACAGATAGCTAGTGGTGGGAATTATTGCACAAATTTACAAGTGATACAGATAATGTGAGTTTTTCTCTTACAGCATGCGAAAGCAGCCGAAAGAAAGGCCGGCACCTGAGGAACTGATGGTAAGTAGATGTTTTTTAGATACAGATTTAAAGTATCCACAGGCTCCAGAAAGCCAGTATAATTTACTTCATTTGGGTGGGTGCTCTTGAAGCTCACATCCTCAAAGAGTAGTTTTCACTTTTTAAAAACCCATCACCATTTTGAAGCTTCATGCAGAATCCTTTGCCTTTGCCTCACACTCAAGGGTCACAAGTTAATCTAGGTTACTCCTTGTCCTTATTTGCTATTACAGCTTCTCAGAATTCAGAGGCTTGGTAACAGAAAAGAGAGTCAGCATATTAAGTTTTTAGTGCAATCCTAGAGGAAATTCTGAATGTGGTGTGGTGTCCTCTTGGATTCATGTAGAATGAAATTAGATTGACTGTAAAAGATCAAATTAATGTGAATCTTTAGTCTTTCCTCAGAAAGAGGCAACTGTAAGGCTGCAAGTGCTGTGTTCTCAGCTCCAAGGCCGCTTTCTTTGATTACAAATGACAGTTCTTATTCAAGCAGGGAGAGGAACAGAGTCGTTCCCTAACAAATTCCCAAATGGTCATTTATTTAGTGCAGATTGTTGATTTGACAATGCACAAGCTGTTAGAATAACGTTAGCATCGAGCATTGGTAAATAATAATTATAGTCTACTCTTTCTGATGTTTTGCATACCATTCCTTGTCTCTAGATTATTGCAATCAGGATGAATTCTGATCAGTTTTCTCTCACCACTTTAAATAGTAAGCATTTTATGATATCAATTCAACGGTTTTTAGCCTTTGTATTTCATCCTTGTAAATACTCTAAACACCCAAACTTCTGTGTAATACAGTTTTTATCCCCAAATATAATATAGCAGTATGCTTCCCTTTTACATCATATGTGCTTTCCAGGAAGGTAGTTTTCTTCTTCATGTTACCCCTGGAGCAAAATCTCAGTTTTCAGGGTAGTTTCAAGTTAAAGTTCACCCCTAAAACCCCTGCAATTTATAACTGTGCAGGTTGCATGTCTAGAATAAACTCATCTCTTTTTTTTCCTTTTTTTTTTGATGGGGAGGTCTCTGATGGTTGGGAAATTCATGCAGTTAGTCACATTTGAGGAAACTTGGAACAGGTTCTAGAGATGGAGACCCATTTACCTTGTACATTATCATGCTATGGCTGGATAGCTCAGCTATTAAAACAAAGGAATAGGGTTTCATAAAACAGATATATATTTGTAAACGCATGTTTCAATGCTGCAGTGAGTTGGCCACTTATAAATAAAACATCTACAGATCATACATACACTCATAAATGCATCCGGATGTCTGTGTTGGTGGGGAACACCACTCCAGGGTGGCAAGTCATAAAGACAAGGCTGAAGGGCGCGTCCTGTCAGTGCCTTGGAAGCAAGCCTACGTGGCTGGCTGTGTGTGTGCAGAGAGACAAGGGAGACATATTCTGATATATTTCTTTACAACTATACACCCTGCTGTGTGCTGTCCCACATTTTTAATTAATAAACATCAATAAATCAATAAGATACAATGAAAAATTTAGTCACAGGAAGCACCATCCTATAGTTAATTTAACATTATTTCTGGTACTGCTCACAGTATGATTTGAGTGAGCTTATTCCCCTAGGTGTAGCAGTAGTGAGGCACACCCTGCCTTAGGACAGCCTCGGTGAGGGCACAGGAACAAAGAAGTGTGTGTGACACTTCTGCAGTCGAGGGAGTTGAGCCCAAATATTGGACCCCCTAGGGGATAAGAAAGAAAGAGGGCTGTTCCTGGCTTGGGGAACCTGAGTCACATCCTAGGGATCCCCTTAAAGGAGCCAGTCTCTCTCTTCCTTCTAACATAGTAATGGCTTTAATTTTTCCTTTTCTCTCTCCGTCTACAACCTATTTGGCGGTGCTCCCATCTGGAAGCTGAGAGCATTCTCTGGAATGCATGAACTGTAGAGCCCATTTGTCACTGTGGGTGGGGGCCTGCCTTTCACAGAAAGAGCAGTTTATCTCCCAAGCCCGGTGACTCCAGCCAGCAGGATACCAACATGGTCTGCACAGCTTGGGCCACATCGGCTGTGAAGACTGCAGGATTGCTGAGATTTCCCTATGGGCCTGCATTTTCTAGATCAAAGGGAGAACTTCAGAGGTGAAGTTGGACAGAAATATCGAAAGTTACAGGCTCGTCAAGAAACTCTTACATGAACTTGAGTGTGTCCCTGACAAGTCTCAGCCTTAGTAAATGAGAATGTAGGGAGAGGTGTGCCGAATCACCCACACCTCTGGGCCTGGGCTGTGCATGTGGTGAGTGCTCAGGTGGTTTTTGTCATTTTATTTGGGGCAGTCGCCTTACATACAAGAATACTTGAGTCCTAAAAATCATCATCTTTGCAGTTTTTGACCATGTCATTCTTAAAAGATGAAATGTAAAAACTCAGGTTTAGGCTCTAGAGTGTTAAGACTCATTTAGCCATTTAGCTATTTAATTCTCTCTGCTTTGCATGGTTATTCCTAAGATGGCTACAGTTTTTCTGTTCTAAGTGGAAATGTCTTAAAATTGGAACAAGAAATTCCCTTGATGTTTACATTTGGGGGAGGCCAGCCAGGATCTGCAGGAACTGGTACTGTTTTCTGGCACGCAGCCCTTAAACTACATAAAGAATTAACTCAGAATTCTCATCATTGGCATCCACATCAGCTTGAGAGATCTCAGAAGCAGGCAGACAACTAAGTTCGGTAGATACATACAGACTGTTACGTGCAGAGTCCTGTGCTAGACTCAGCAGAAGATACAAGGGTACGCCTCACACATACAGTGTTGCAGAGGGTAAGGCACCTGTGCAAGTAACTAGAATAAACTAACTACAGAAAAGAACTGCAGAAGTCTGTGGGGATCCACAAAAATGGGGAAAAGCTATATGGGGAAGGTAGCATTTGAAAAGGGGGTTGGATTGAATTTTAATAGAGAGTTTGCAAGGAGTCATTCCAGGCAAAGGGAAGGATGGGCAAAGCATGAGTATGTCGAGTCCCCAGACCTTTTCAGAGCAATGTGAAACCTCCAGTGCTGCTGGAACAGGTATCCCATTGACACTGGCCTCTTGGAGTCACAGACCCGCAAAGGTTGGGTTCAGATAGGCAATATATTCACCACATGCTGGGCAATCTGTTAAGAAATTCCACTTCTAGTAGAAGGAACCCTAGTATCCAGGTCTGAAAACTTTGACTTGACATAGAAGCAGCCACCCAGCCATCAGTACCTTTTTCTTGAGTAAATTCTCCTGAGTGGACTCCTGCTCACTTATAGGGAAGTCCTTCATCTTTGGGGAAGGTCTTCCCTCTCCTCAGTGCCTTCAGAGTTATGTCCTGAGTAACTCTTCAAGTTATTGTTTAACGCTAATTATTGCTAACTTTAAGCAAAGGAAACTCAGCCACGCAGGCAGTGAGGAACATTCAGACAGATAGGAACCCCCACACATACACTCTTTCTGCTCCTCTGATGATGGTTCCATGAGTAACCCAATTTTAAGTCACCCTGATACAAAGCACAGAAAAGACCGTGCTGCCCCAGCTCTGTGACTGAAGGCCAGCAAAGTTAGCAAACTAAGTTTCCACACTGCAGAAACTCTGAGGAAGTGGCAGACAGTGTTCGGAGGCTTCAGACAGCCAAGCAAGGATGCTCCAGCTTCTGGAGGGAAAGGGCAGCCTCTGCCAGGCGGAAAGCGTTGATGGGATTGCACCAAGAGAGGAGAGGATGGTGATGTGCAGGCGGTGGGGAAGGTTTCCCAGTTTCAACCATCAAATTGAGGGAAGCAAAGCATTAAGCATCCTACCCCTGCGTTCAGGGAGAGAGACGACCTGAGGTGAAGGCATGGAGATGAAGAGGTGCATGGCTGGCTTGGCGATTCAGATTGTATGTTTACATATTTTTAAGTAAAAGGCACATGGTGAGCAACCTTTCTGTAGAGACCATTTGTATAAACCACAGAGAATTCCTTCTGAGGAATTAATCTTCCTTCCAGGTCCCTTTATAGTAAAGGTCAGGCTGATTTAGCAGAGAAGCCTCCCTTCCCTGGTCAGCTCCCCAGTCCCTCCCCACTCTCTGTGTCCTCATCTGAGAATGAAAGAGATGGACTAGACAAGCAGTGCTTGACCTAGGGTCAGTGACTTCCGGAAGTGTGTTAGAGCCCCTGAAATTACTCCAAGATCATATATGCTTGTGGGGATATGCGTTTTTTTTTTTTTTTTAAGAGAAATTCATGGTTGTCATCAGTTTTTCAAAGGGGGACTGTGACCCTAAGTGATTGTTCAGCTTCTCACTTCCTTCCCACTTTGATCACAGGAGCTCTGTAGCCAGGACCAGGCGAGCTGCTCCAGAGGGAGGGCCTTCATTTGGAGGGTGAAATGCTTGCTGGCATGGGGGAGGGAAGGAAAGGGATGGGCCCTCCCTGTGGGACTCGGGCCGGCCAGGCTTCCCACCAGCTGTCAGGCAGCCCTTTAACCTCTCAGCCTATCCTGAATGTGGGCCTTGACTCAAGCCAGAACGGTGTGGGCCGTGGGCACCTATGCAGTTACAATTTAGGTTCAGAGTGCTATAGATCCTTCTATGCATTTAGAATGTTTCCAGAAGCTTTCCATGTCTAAGCTCTATTTAATGGAATCTATGCATAGTAAGTAATCAGGTCAGAAGAAGCCACCTCCCGGTTTGAGATCAATCGCTGGCTAATACTTTATCTAGGCCACTTTATTATCTCATGCTGATCCGATTGCCATTCTCCTCCTCCTTTGTACCATGCGCTTCGGCTGTGGTACAAGTACGTATCACATACATATTAAAAACATATACCCATTCTATCTGTATGTAAATGTGTGAGGCACAGCTGGATATTGCAGAGGAGTTTGATTTACTAATAGTTATTATCTGTTCTAGCTGTTCAGTGGCAGAGAGAATTTCAGAGAAACAAGCTGGCGCAGAAATTGTCTTTATGCCGTTACTATACTGCTTTAGTAATTGTTTAAAAACATGGGTTTTCTCCTCAGGTTCCCATAATCATGCCTGGTACTTTGTGCATTTCCTGGTACATTCCAGAACAGGGCATCCTCGTTCAGCATTTCCTCAGGTTTGGTTTTCCACTCAGGCACCTGAGAAGAAACACAAGAGTGCAGTTTGCAATTGAAATTTGACATTTTGCTTAGAAAGCAAGTAAATAGCGGGGCTGCAAACCCCAGAGAAGCAAGTATGGGTCTTGCGGGAGGAGTGTCAGTTATAATCAAAATAGTGCTTTTAGAAAGATTTTTTTTCTCCCCCTTCATCTGAATTCCAGCAGCTGAAAACTTGAAGGCATCTCATTTCTCAGGAAAGGCTTTATGTACTGGAGGTGGTATTGTTTGGGGGCTAATAAACACCAAACTGTTCCAGAAAAAATCTGTTTAAACATTTAATTACTTGCAAAGACATGTTAACTTGTATAACTCCTCTAAATTACATTGTCACTGGTAGCTTTTCTGCTTATCCAAAACCTGATTATAATTACATTTTCAGATAGGCTGGTGCGTTGTTCTCTAAGCAAATCCAGGTATGCAATAAATTGGGCAGGGTCCCTTTTAAAAATCGGAAAAACCATCATGTTAGGATTTTTATCTCCAGCACTCAAATTCCAGTGTGACTTCTAGGTTCAGACCAAATGGCTTTATTATGGGACTCAAACCCACAGAATACACTGAATGGTTAGGGAGATGACTATAGTCAGGCTGTTGCAATAGGGAGAATGTTTCTTAGTGAGGAGTGTCTCGAAGCAAAGGGAGGGAGCCAAGGTTATGGAGGCAAGTGAACCAGGGAGTTAGCCGCCAGCCTTACGGAAGGATGGACAGGGGTCTTATCTCTGTGAGAACAGCTGGTCTTTGGAGCTAACCCGGGAGTAGGGAGATGCCTTACTTGTTACTGCTTTCTGGGAGCCTAGGACTCAGATAAAATTCAGCATTATCACCATATTCTACTAACTGGACCAAAGATGAAATTCCACTTTATTTTGGTCCAGTGCTTCCTGAGTCCCTAAGCACAAAAATGAGGAAAGGCACATTTCCACACACATACCCCCTTGCCCAGTGCTCATGGACCATGTGCTTGTAATCTAAGCTTTTTAAGCTACTAGTGATGGTTTAATAAGTGATCTGAACTTGGTGGTAGTTTACTCCCTTTAGCTAGTTTGCTGCATCACATCACGTGGACCATGTATTAAAAATAGACCCTTAGGGCCAGACTTCCACGTGTGTCTAGCCACCAGTTCTTGCAGACACCATTTTTGCTTTTGGTTTTTCTTGGGGAAGTGCATATCAGCTCATTGGCCAAGTCACTCCAGATTTGCAGAGGGAAACTGGATAATATTGACACTTCAACTAAATATTTTCTCCGAGCACAAAAGATATCACAGAAGCCCGGGGGCTCCACATAGGGTCCATTTGACAACCACGTAATGAATTTTTTATTATTATTATTTTCAAGTTTTAAAGGCCATTAAAATCATCTGTTTTGTGTCTGCTTATAAATAGGAAGGCACTAGTAAGAAGTTGATTTTAGTTTTTAATTGCACATAATTACAACGGCAGAATCACTGTCTGGATGCTTGAGATCACACTGAATCAGACAGCTTTAATTTGAATTTTTGATGACATGTTAGCACTTCAGCGAGAACAGAGAGATTATAACCCCAGAAAGTAAGCTTTGTTTTTTCATGGATGTGACTGCTTAATCTTTTCACCAGACTTTAGCAGATAAATGCATGTGTATACGTGTGAATGTATTTGTATATATGCACGTAGCCAGAGATATACAGACAGATAAAGATCTGTCATTCCTTGATCTTAGTGATCTGACAGTTTTAATTTCCCTGTTAAGGGTAACTTTTTTCCTCCATCAGTCAAGTCCGATCTCTTAATATGGTGTTGATGTGCCTGTTTAAGACTGCGATTTTTGAACTCCTGCCTGCGAGTCTTCTTTCTTATTTTACTGAGCTGACTGCCATCTTCCCAGCATCGTTTCAGGGCCCAGTGTGGCTGCACAGCCCTGGCCACAGGAACAGTTTGATTGCCTCAGGTGCAGTGAAGTGCAGCAGTGGGGCCGCTCCAGTGTCCTGCCACACTCACCCAGGCTGAGCTGGGTCTTCTAAATGGACTATGCATTTGTTCCTCCTTGGAGGTTGCTCAGTTCACAGGGAGTTTCTGTTATTTGGGTGGTGGCCTCAGCCTAGAACGCCCTCCTCTCCACTGTCCTGAAACTTCTCCTTCCTCCTCCCTGCAGCTTTTCCCACTCCTCTGTTTCCCAGTGCTTGCTCCCTTCTCGGAATCCCTCCACCATTTACCGTTTCTAACTTGAAACAGCACTTCATCACATAAAATATATATTCGTGGTAGATTCACAGCTTGGTCCATGTGGTACAGAGGCTCCTAACTCATCAGAATCATGAGTGAGTTTTAAAAGAAACTGCCCAGATCCCAACCCAAGTCAGAGAATCTCTGGCATTTGGACCAGGGAGCAGGTTCTGGGGCTCTTTTTGTTGCTGCTGCTTTTAAAAACTGTCCAAGTGAAACTCACTGGTTTGACACCATTTTTTTCTCCTTACAACTAGATTGTGAGTTCCTTGAAAGAAGAGCCTGATCTTTAATTCAGTTCCTAGCCTAGTCGTATGTGGCTGTCCTTCAGGCGTGTTCTCTGTTCTGACTAAAAGGAGAGGAAAGCACTGTTGATTATTCTTTACATGTGCCACTCATTCTAATTCATTGTGATAAAACACTGTATTAGACATAAAGACAAATGTGACGTCGTGTGTCCCTGTTCTCTAGGAACTCAGAGTGAAGTTGGGGAAACTCACCCAAAAGCAAGCCAGCCTGGGCTCTGATATTCAGGATGAGTTAGGATGGCCACACCAGAACTACATGGTCTGATCAGAGATTCTTGTTTGACTTTCTGCTATGAGAGGTCATGTGGGAAAATCATTTGGTGCCAAAATAATAGAATTTCTGGGATATCACATTGTTTGCTTGGATACCATTCTCAGCTTTTAACGACCAGTACAGCCAGACCAATCAGAGCAGGCACCAGGGCTCTGCTGTCCACCCTGGAAGGACAGGAAGAGCAAGAAAGTGTGAAGCAGGCCTTGTTCAGAGCACCTGTGATCTTTGGCGTGTGTTCTGACCACTTGAGAATTCACCTTTGACAGTTTGTTCCCAGTCACAAGGTCATTAGAGAGTCAAGACTTAGAGGAGACCACCTGGCCAGCGCCGTCTTTTTCAGGTTAGATTGATGGCAGGGGACCCCAAGGTCTTCTGTCTATCACCATGTCAGATGTGGGCCACCCTGCTCCCCAGTCCTTGGGAATAATAGATTAGGCTGAAAACTCCAGAGTCATTCAGCCACTTGTGGGGGGGAATATAAAACAGTCCTGAAGCCCAGTCTCTGTGGCAGGAACCGCTACTGAAAGCAGCACACTTGTTTCCCTGTAGTCAGTCAGTTCAGTCAGTTCATTGCTTAGGCGTGTCCAACTCTCTGCACCCCATGAACCGCAGCACGCCAGGCCTCCCTGTCCATCCCCAGCTCCCAGAGTTTACCCAAACTCATGTCCATCAAGTTGGTGATGCCATCCAGCCATCTCATCCTCTGTCGCCCCCTTCTCCTCCTGCCCCCAATCCCTCCCAGCATCAGAGTCTTTTCCAATGAGTCAACTCTTTGCATCAGGTGGCCAAAGTATTGGAGTTTCAGCTTCAGCATCAGTCCTTCCAATGAACACCCAGGGCTGATCTCCTTTAGGATGGACTGGTTGGATCTCCTTGCAGTCCAAGAGACTCTCAAGAGCCTTCTCCAGCACCACAGTTCAAAAGCATCAATTCTTCGGTGCTCAGCTTTCTTCACAGTCCAACCCTCACATCCATACATAACCACTGGAAAAACCATAGCCTTGACTAGATGGACCTTTGTTGGCAAAGTAATGTCTCTGCTTTTGAATATGCTATCTAGGTTGGTCATAATGTTCTTTCCAAGGAGTAAGCGTCTTTTAATTTCATGGCTGCAGTCACCATCTGCAGTGATTTTGGAGCCCAAAAAAATAAAGTCTGCCACTGTTTCCACTGTTTCCCCATCTATTTCCTGGAAGTACATGTTCTCCTATAAGTACACTCCAATAAGGGCTTCCCTGGTGGCTCAGGGGTAAAGAACCCACCAGCCAATGCAGGAGACACACGTTTGATCCCTGGGTCGGGGAGATCTTCTGGAGGAGGAATTCACAACCCACACCAGTATTCTGGCCTGGGAAATCCCATGGACAGAGAAGCCTGGTGGACTACAGTCCATGGGGTCGTAAAAAGTTGGACACAACTTAGCAACCAAACAACAATATCAATAGCACTCCAATAAATCGATGCAGTACTTATCAATAATGAATGAATCTACCCAGGAATTTCAAGGGCTGGAAAGTTATTAGAAGCCACCTATTTACAGTTGTAACCAGCTGGATTTGTTTAATGGGTTGTTTGCTTTTTAATTTGTAGCAGTTTCAACAGAGACCTTGGGGGACCAGGAGCTGTGTGGTTTCAGTGAGGCCTTCTGTAGACAGCTATTTGGGGGGTCAGATCTGCCTGCAGATAACTTGAGGTTCACTTAGCCATTTAAGAGACTGCAGAAAGGCAGCGGAGACATTTGGGCCTTCTGTCCTCTATTTAATTTTCAAGATTAGAATTAAACATTAGGCCATGGTCTACCGAGAGACATTTGCCGGTGCATGGACTAGTTTCTTTCCAGTATCCTGGTTTACTGTTTCTCCGCTCTCTTAAATATAAATGGTCACTGATTCTGAAGTAGGAGAATAAGTTACCATTCGTTTATTCGTGCAAAGGTTCCCTCAACACAAATAAAAATGGAATTTTCAAATGTAACCCGATTAACTCTTTTAATTGTATACCGATAGCCTGTGTGTGTCGCAGCGCCCTCAAACTGCTTCTGAATGACCCGCATCTCTTTCTAAACTTGGGGTTGGGGGAGGGGGGTTCAGTGAATAGGAGGACTTTCTCATTGTGGAACTAGTGTGGAGCTGACAAAAATTTGTATACATAGGGTACATTTTTCCACTTAAGAGGGCTGTGCTGAGACATTTTTAATTGGATTTTCATGGTGATTGACAGCATTTGATTATGACAGTAACTTTATTTGGCTGGACTGCTTTAGCCTCTTGTTCAGATTTTTCCATCAAAGCTCCTTTTTATCCTCTGAATCCCCAGTGGAGCAGCAGTCATTGTGGAAGAGCCTTTTAGCACCTTTGTTGTGGCCATCCCTGGTGATGATTGGGCCCAGCTGGTAGCAGATAAGAAAATGTTCCTTTCACAAAGAGGCTGTCTCTCCCGCCTCTGTGGTTTCAATAATTTTAAGAGCCCCCAAAACCTGTTGAGGATTAGAAGTAGCTTTAGATGTGAAATGAGTGTTAAGTATTAGTAATCGGGAGATTAGGGCCCCAGGGACAATGAGAAATAAACAACTGCAATTAAGGCAAATCTGCCGATGTAAACAAAATTTAGCAGAAACAGATGCCCTAACCATTTTGGGGGCTTGATTTGAGGGCACTAAGGAATCGATTTTTGTCTTGTTTACACTTTCAAACCCCTGTGATATACTGGAAGGCTGAATATTTCATACAGCCTGATTTTAGTTAATTTTTTTTTTCAGTGCCTCACAGTAGGTGCCTCTCTGCTCGCAGTGACCAGGCCTGAGTTTATTCAGCATTCACAGGGAGCAGCTAATTGTCTATGAAGGGCCCCCGTGTTTAAATGGGCTTGACAGGAATTTAAATTTTGTTTCAATCAACCCCTGTGCTCACAGCCTGCTCCAGTTTCTAATTTTTAAATTAAACATGATTTTTTTTTTTTTTTTTTTTTTTTTTTTAAGCCACAGGCTTGCCTCTGGAATACTCTCGCTCTCAGGAAGGCAAATCAGCAGCCCTGGAATGCTGGCGTTTGCCGGGCTTGAGGCGCCAGCTCCAGGGTTGGACAGTTCTTTCTCCTAAACAAGCTTTTCCTTCCCCTGTCAGGGAGGTCAGCAGAGCCCTGGCTGGGCAGCTCGGCTTCCTGCCTCTGGAAATGGCCCCCTTTCCAGCTTACCTGTGCAGGCAGCAGTGCGTGTCATCTGGAAAGTGGGTTAAGTACCAAAGGCAGGCATGAGGCTAGCTTCTTGGGGGCCGGCTGAATTGTAACACACTGCACGTCTGGTGCAGATTTGTATTTCAGCAGCCTCTTCTGCTCTTGTGAGACAGAAAGAGAATGTCACACCTGTGCATCTCAGCACACACCCACCCTTCTTTGTTGAGTGTCTACTCTGGGCAGAGCGTCCTGCCTGATGCCGAGGAAACAGTTTGTCAATCTTGCCTCCTGCCTTCAACCAGCTTCCAGTCTAGCAAGGAATATGAGGACATGAACAGCCAAGCACAGGACAGATAGACTCACAAAGGCCCTCCTGCACCTACTCCTGCCCACCTTCACCTGGCCCTCCACCTCACTATGCTCCAGTACACGCAGCCTGTGCCCTAACAGTCTGACAGTCCATTAACGCATGAGACATTCTCACACGGTCATATCTTTGCGTGTGCCATTTCTTCCATCAAGAATGCGCTTTCCTTACACCCATGTGGTGACCTCCTACTCGGCCTGCAAAACCCAACTGGCTCAGCCTCTGAAGCTTTGCCAGGCCTCCTGCAGTAGGGCTGCTGGCTGCCCGTTGTGTGTCACCCTTCTTTCTGGCCGAGTACCTCTATCAGTGCTTTTTTCACTCTTTATGGCAGTAATGTAACAGGCCATAAGCAAGACCACGGGTTCCTAGAGGAAAAGATCAGGTCATCTTTATCTTTGTACCTCAGCTTTAGCCCAATCCCTAGCCCCACGTTGAATGCTCAATAAATAATTATTGAACTGAAGTGATATGAATTTAACAGGTACAGTGAGCTCTGAGAAAGATTTCTTCCAGCCAGGGTTGCCTGGGAGGCTTTGTGAATGGGGTCACAACTGAGCCACGCGTTGCAGGACATTGGGGTATTTTTGTGAGTGTATTACTCTCTGCACATACGTGAGACACAGCTTATATCTAATATACACACTAGTCAAAATCCATACTATACCTATTTTCTCTGAAATTACTTGAAATTGGAGCAACTGTTGTATACAGCTTGTGGCTGCAGATAAATTCAGAAAGTCTTCTAATTTTTAACCTTAAAGAAAGAAAAGCTTTACTTTAGAGAGAAAAATTAAGCTTAATAGATCACAGTTTTAAATATGCAGGTATTGACAGAGATCTTTTGTATATCTTCCTCATTTGACATTCACACAAACACTATGAAGATTATTCTTATGTTTTACTGATACATTGAACTGGGGCTCAGAGAGGATAATTGACTTGCCTAGAGTCACACAGCCAGGGAGAATATAGGACTGTTCTGCATACATCAAAGCTAATATGTATTGGTGCATAGTGGGCAGAGGGTTGTTATTATGGTTGTGACAGTTGCAGCTAAGACAATCCAAAACAAAACTAAAACAGACACCCCACAAAGAAACATAGAATGTCAACAGTTTGTGCTTGTTCATCCTTCCAGGATGCTTACTCAGCTCACCCCTTCTGTTCCCCTCCACCTTGGCCTCATCCTGCATCTGGAGGGCTGTGGTTGGAGCAGAGAGCTGGTGTCTGGACACAGCGGCTGGGGCCTGGCTGGGACCTAAACCTCAGTGCAAATTAAGCAAGCAGGAAGAGAGGAAGTAATCGCCAGCGGCTTGCACCTGTCTGTTGTTTCTCTGAAGGGAAGCTGTGAAAATTTGTGAGCTCTTCCTGCTTTTTGGCTTCATCAGTCTATGGCAAAAACTGAAGGCAGAGCGTGTTCTGCAGTTTATCTGGCCACAAAACCTCTCCTTTTTAGTTTACTATCACAATTATAGAAATGAGCAGCTTCTAAGTGATATCACTCTTTGAGTTTGGGAGAAATTTCTTTTAACTCAGCAAACCTTACTGAGCACGTTCTATATGCAGAATAGGTTGCTAGGTGCTATAGTTTAGTGCTACTCAGATACAGACCATGGACTAATGGTAATACCTGAACAGTTTCTTGAACACAAGATGAGGAGTTTGTGCTAGAATATAAATCAAGCACGTATGGAGGTTTTCTATTTAATTCACCTGACAGTTTGTTATAGCAAAAATTTTCTCTGTAAAGAAGCCGTGTGCTGATTTACTTCGTGGCATAGCTTCTTATCTTCTTGCAAACTAGTAGCAAGTGGCTCCCAGACCACTTACTTGAGTTGCACAGCTGTGGGATACAGAGACTGATGAAACAGCAGTCTTGCCCTCCAGGAGCTTAACAGTGTGGTGAGGAAGACACTGCGTCCCCTGCAGTCAGTCTTGTCCGACTCTCTGCAACCCTGCAGACTGTAGCCCTCCAGGCTCCTCTGTCCATGGGATTTCCCAGGCAAGAATGCTGGTGTGGATTGCCATTTCCTTCTCCAGGGGATCTTTCTGACCCGGGGATCAAACCCGTGCCTCCTGCCTTGGCAGGCGGGTTCTTTACCACTGAGCCAGCCAGCAAAATACAAGGCACAAAGTAGCTGTTCAGTAATCTCTCTTGACTGGATGATCAAAAAGAACTAAATAAAAGACACTCTTCAGAAGGAGAAAAAAAATTCACAAACAGTGTATCTGATAAGGGATTAATATCCAAAATATATAAAGAACTCATACAACTCAAAAGCAAGAAAAACAAACCAATTTAAAAATAGGCAAAGGAGGACTTCCCTGGTGGCCCAGTGGTTAAGAACTTGCCTACCAATGCAGGGGAAATGGGTTCAACCCCTGGTCCAGGAAGATTCCACATGCTACAGGGCAACTAAGCCATGTGTCGACCCCTGCTCACTACAACTGGAGAAAGCCTGTGCACCGCAGTGAAGACCCAGTGCATCCATAAATAAATAATAAAAATTTACAATAAGTTAAATAGGCAAAGCACCTAAATAGACGCTTTTCCAAAGAAGCTATACAAATGGCCAGCAAGTACATCACTAATTATGGAGGGAAATGAAAATCACAACCACAGTGAACATATCACCCCATGTCTGTTAGAATGGCTGTCATCAAAAAGAGAGAAGTGTTGGTAAGGATATGGAGAAAAGGAACCCTGTGTAGTGTTGGTAGGATTGCAAACTGGTAAGGCTACTCTGGAAAACAATATGGAGCTTCCTTAAACAATGGGAAATAGGGCCATCATGTGATCCAGCATTTCCATTTCTGGGACTGTATCTGCAGGAAACAAAAACACCAAGTTCAAGAAATACCTGTACCCCCATGCTCATAGCGGCATTACTTACGACAGCCAACACATGGAAACAACGCAAGTGTCCATCAACAGATGAATAAGTAAAAAGGTTGTGAGACAGATACACATAAATACACAATGGAATATTATCCAGCCATAAAAAAGGAAATTCTGCCATTAGCAACAATGTGGATGAATCTTTAGGGCCTTACGGTGTTTGAGGTAAGTTAGACAATGACAAAGGCAAAATCTCATATGTGGAATCTTAAAAAAATATTTCATAGGAGAAAGATTTGTGGTGATTAGAGGCAGAGGAAGGGTGAATTGGATCAAGATGGTCAAAAGGTACAAACTTCCGGTTCTAAGATAAGTAAGTACTGGGGACGTGATGCACAAAGTAATAACTGTAGTTAACGTGATATATTTCAAAGTTGTTAAGAGAGTAAATCCTAAGTGTTCTCATTATAAGGAAAAAAACACTGGGGTTCCCTGATGGCCCAGTGGTAAAGAATCCACGTGCCAGTGCAGGAGACATGGCTTCAAGCCCTGGTCCTAGAAGACCCGACATGCTGCAGAACAGCTAAGCCCGTGCGCCTCAGCTGGTGAGCCTGTGCTCTGGAGCCCAGGGGCCACAGCTGCTGAGCCCATGAGCTGCAACTACTGAAGCCTGCATCCCCTAGAGTCTTTTCTGATCGTTCTAAGATCATGAGGAAGAATCTTGTCTCCTGGACAGCAGGGGAGGGGCTGACTGTGGGCAAGTAGTTAAAGCCTGGGGTGGCTGTACCGCCCCTCCAGAGTCCCAGCACCAGCCCCCAGCTGCTCAGCAGGAACCAGCGCATCCCTCCCCACCTCCCGACACTTTGCTTTCCCTCCACTCGCAGATTGTGACTTGCTCATAGGACTTGTCGTCGTTCAGTCGGTCAGTCGTGTTCAGCCCTTTGTGACCCCAAGGACTGCAATACACCAGGCTCTCCTGTCCTTCCCTATCTCCCAGAGTTTGCTCACACTCATGTCCGTTGAGTTGATGATCCCATGACCCCACCCGTTTCCATACCCATGGTTGTAGAAGTGGAAAGGTATGTGACTGACAACCAGCAGGACATACTCTGTCCTCTGTGTGTGAAGTCTGCAGAGGCCACAGATGGGCTCTCGATCTTCAAAGTGAGTCTGCTGTGAACATAAGATGAGAAGCAACGTGGCAGATTGGAAAGAACACTGATCTGGATTATCAGAAGACGTGATTTCAGGTACAGCCTCTGCCTGTCCTGGGTAATCAATGGTTACTTAGCTTAACTGAGCCTCAGCTTCTTCATCTGTAAAATGAGAGTTAATACCAATCTTGAAGGGTGGGTGTTTTCCCTACTAAAATAGTTTGTGAAAGTGTTTAAACTGTTAAGTGCTAAATATGTAGGGGCACTAAATCTTTCATCCTCTTTGGGTCATGATTTGTCTCATCTGATGTTCCTGGGCATTTTTGATCAGTAGCTTCTTGAAAGACAAATGTGTTCAGTGGAGCTTAATGCAATCTAGAACAAGTAAATATAAGTTAGACATTTTAGTAGTGTCTAATGAATTGGTAGTTTCTTAGGGATAGACCTTAGTTTTCTGAATGTTGAGCTTTAACCCAACTTTTTCACTCTCCTCTTTCACTTTCATCAAGAGGCTTTTTAGTTCCTCTTCACTTTCTGCAATAAGGATGGTATTATCTGCATATCTGAGGTTATTGATATTTCTCCTGGCAATCTTGATTCCAGCTTGTGTTTCTTCCAGCCCAGCGTTTCCATGATGTACTCTGCATATAAGTTAAATAAGCAGGGTGACAATTTACAGCCTTGACGTACTCCTTTTTCTATTTGGAACCAGTCTGTTGTTCCATGTCCAGTTCTAACTGTTGCTTCCTGACCTGCATATAGGTTTCTCAAGAGGCAGGTCAGGTGGTCTGGTATTCCCATCTCTTTCAGAATTTTCCAGTTTATTGTGATCCACACAGTCAAAGGCTTTGGCATAGTCAATAAAGCAGAAATAGATGTTTTTCTGGAACTCTCTTGCTTTTTTGATGATCCAGCAGATGTTGGCAATTTGATCTCTGGTTCCTCTGCCTTTCCTAACACCAGCTTGAACATCTGGAAGTTCACAGTTCACATATTGCTGAAGACTGGCTTAGAGAATTTTGAGCATTACTTGACTAGCGTGTGAGATGAGTGCAATTGTGTGGTAATTTGAGCATTCTTTGGCATTGCCTTTCTTTGGGATTGGAATGAAAACTGACCTTTTCCAGTCCTGTGGCCACTGCTGAATTTTCCAAATTTACTGGCATATTGAGTGCAGCACTTTCACAGCATCACCTTTCAGGATTTGAAATAGCTCCACTGGAATTCCATCACCTCCACTAGCTTTGTTCGTAGTGATGCTAAGGCCCACTTGACTTCACATTCCAGGATGTCTGGCTCTAGGTGAGTGATCACACCATTGTTATTATCTGGGTCATGAAGGTCTTTTTTGTACAGTTCCTCTGTGTATTCTTGCCATCTCTTCTTACTATCTCCTGCTTCTGTTAGGTCCATACCATTTCTGTCCTTTATCAAGCCCATCTTTGCATGAAATGTTCCCTTGGTATCTCTAATTTTCTTGAAGAGATCTCTAGTCTTTCCCATTCTGTTGTTTTCCTCTATTTCTTTGCATTGATCACTGAGGAAGGCTTTTTTATCTCCTCTATTTCTTTGCATTGATCACTGAGGAAGGCTTTTTTATCTCTCCTTGCTATTCTTTGGAACTCTGCATTCAGATGCTTATATCTTTCCTTTCCTCCTTTGCTTTTGGCTTCTCTTCTTTTCTCAGCTATTTGTAAGGCCTCCCCAGACAGACATTTTGCTTTTTTGCATTTCTTTTCCATGGGGATGGTCTTGATCCCTGCCTCCTGTACAATGTCACGAACCTCCGTCCATAGTTCATCAGGCACTCGATCTATCAGATCTAGTCCCTTAAATCTGTTTCTCACTTCCACTGTGTAGTCATAAGGGATTTGATTTAGGTCATACCTGAATGGTCTAGTGGTTTTCCTTTCTTCAATTTAAGTCTGAATTTGGCAATAAGGAGTTCATGATCTGAGCCACAGTCAGCTCCCGGTCTTGTTTTTGCTGACTGTATAGAGCTGCTCTATCTTTGGCTGCAAAGAATATAATCAATCTGATTTCGGTGTTGACCATCTGATGATGTCCATGTGTAGAGTCTTCTCTTGTGTTGTTGGAAGAGGGTATTTGCTATGACCAGTGTGTTCTCTTGGTAAAACTCTATTAGCCTTTGCCCTGCTTCTTTTTGTACTCCAAGGCCAAATTTGCCTGTTACTCCATGTATTTCTTGACTTCCTACTTTTGCATTCCAGTCCCCTGTAATGAAAAGGACATCTTTTTGGGGGTGTTAGTTCTAAAAGGTCTTGTAGGTCTTCATAGAACCATTCAACTTCAGCTTCTTCAGCGTTACTGGTTGGGGCATAGGCTTGGATCACCATGATATTGAATGGTTTGCCTTGGAAACAAACAGAGATCATTCTGTCATTTTTGAGATTGCATCTAAGTACTGCATTTCAGACTGTTTTGTTGACCATGATGGCTACTCCATTTCTTCTGAGGGATTCCTGCCCACAGTAGTAGATATAATGGTCATCTGAGTTAAATTAACCCATTCCAGTCCATTTTAGTTCACTTATTCCTAGAATGTCAACATTCACTCTTGCCATCTCCTGTTTGACCATTTCCAATTTGCCTTGATTTATGGACCTAACATTCCAGGTTCCTATGCAGTATTGCTCTTTACAGCATCAGACCTTGCTTCCATCACCAGTCACATCCACACCTGGGTATTGTTTTTGCTTTGGTTCCTTCCCTTCATTCTTTCTGGAGTTATATCTCCACTGATCTCCTATAGCATATTGGGCACCTACCAAACTGGGGAGTTCCTCTTTCAGTATCCTGTCTTTTTGCCTTTTCTTGCTGTTCATGGGGTTCTCGAGGCAAAAATACTGAAGTGGTTTGCCATTCCCTTCTCCAGTGGGCCACATTCTGTCAGACCTCTCCACCATGACCCGTCTGTCTTGGGTGGCCCCACACGGCATGGCTTAGTTTCATTGAGTTAGACAAGGCTGTGGTCCGTGTGATCAGATTGGCTAGTTTTCTGTGATTATGGTTTCAGTGTGTCTGCCCTCTGATGCCTCTCGCAACACCTACCATCTCACTTGGGTTTCTCTTACCTTGGATGTGGCGTATCTCTTCACAGCTGCTCCAGGAAAGAGCAGCCACTGCTCCTTACCTTGGACGAGGTCACCCCTCCTGACCTTGAACGTGGAGTAGCTCCTCTCAGCCCTCCTGCACCTATGCAGCCGCCACTCCTTGGACATGGGGTTGCTCCTCTTGGCCACCGCCCCTGACCTCAGACGTGGGGTAGCTTTTCTCGATCTGGTCCCATCACTTAATGGAAAACAGATGGTGAAACAGTATGAGACTTCATTTTGGGGGGCTCCAAAATCACTGCAGATGGTGATTGCAGCCATGAAATTAAAAGACGCTTACTCCTTGGAAGAAAAGTTATGACCAACCTAGATAGCATATTCGAAAGCAGAGACATTACTTTGCCGACAAAGGTCCATCTAGTCAAGGCTATGGTTTTTCCACTGATCATGTATGGATGCGAGAGTTGGACTGTGAAGAAAGTTGAGCACCGAAGAATTGATGCTTTTGAACTGTGGTGTTGGAGAAGGCTCTTGAGAGTCCCTTGGACTGCAAGGAGATCCAACCAGTCCATTCTGAAGGAGATTAGCCCTGGGATTTCTTTGGAAGGACTGATGCTAAGGCTGAAACTCCAGTACTTTCAGTTCATTTCAGTCGCTCAGTCGTGTCCGACTCTTTGCGACCCCATGAATCGCAGCACGCCAGGCCTCCCTGTCCATCACCATCTCCCGGAGTTCACTCAGACTCACGTCCGTCGAGTCCATGATGCCATCCAGCCATCTCATCCTGGGTTGTCCCCTTCTCCTCCTGCCCCCAATCTCTCCCAGCATCAGAGTCTTTTCCAATGAGTCAACTCTTCTCATGAGGTGGCCAAAGTACTGGAGCTTCAGCTTTAGCATCATTCCTTCCAAAGAAATCCCAGGGCTGATCTCCTTCAGAATGGACTGGTTGGATCTCCTTGCAGTCCAAGGGACCCTCAAGGGTCTTCTCCAACACCACAGTTAGTTCAAAAGCATCAATTCTTCGGCACTCAGCCTTCTTCACAGTCCAACTTTCGTTAGAAAAGACCCTGATGCTGGGAGGGATTGGTGGCAGGAGGAGAAGGGGATGAGATGGCTGGATGGCATCACCGACTCGATGCACATGAGTCTGAGTGAACTCTGGGAGTTGGTGATGGACAGGGAGGCCTGGCGTGCTGCGATTCATGGGGTTGCAGAATCGGACACGACTGAGCAACTGAACTGAACTGAACTGAACTGAGCTAAGGATAGACAGACCTCTGTGAGTTGTTCTTCCCCAGTCATTATAAAGCATTAACTTTTTGTGTCAGTCCTCTAGTATCAGTATTATGAACATCTTGTTGGAGAGATTATTATGAAGCCGTTAAGTAACAAGAATGTGCTCTTTGTGAGGTGCTGTAATGGGCTCAAAAGAAATGTAAGAAACATCCAGATCTTAAAGGAGCAGATTGGTCGCACCCAGAGGAGACATATAGAAAAGGCAGGGTGGGCTGTGTGCCTGGTGCAAGGGCTCAGGACAGGGTGGCTGAGGGTGGGCAGAGGACACATGTCAGCTCCGGCCAGACCTGTAGGATTTGTCTGAAAACAGAAATTTTAAAATGGTGGTTCTGGACATCCCTGGTGGTCCAGCGGTTAAGACGTTACCTTCCAATGCAGAGGATGCAGGATCCCTAGTCAGGGAGCTAAGATCACATATGCCTCGCAGCCAAAAAATAATCCCAAACAGGAACAATATTATAACAAATTCAATAAAGACTTTAAAAATGGGTCACATAAAAAACAATTTTTTTTTTTTAAAAAGGAAGTGGTGGCTCAGCGGAGAGCCAGCTCCGGAAGGGCTTTGCACACCAGTGAGGAGTTGCAGCTGCAGGAAGCCATCGTTGGTTCTTAGGCAAGGCAGTGTTGCTGTTGTTCAGTCGCCAAGTCATGTCCGACTCTTTATGACCCCATGGACTGCAGCACACCAGGCCTCCCTGTCCCTCACTATCTCCCAGAGTTTTTGCCCAAGTTCATGTCAATTGAATCAGTGATGCCATCCAACCATCTCCTCCTCTGTTGTCCCTTTCTCCTCCTACCCTTAGTCTTTCCCAGCATCAGGGTCTTTTCCAGTGAGTCGGCTTTTCACGTCAGGTGGTCCAAGTATTGGAGCTTCAGCGTCAGTCCTTCCAATGAGTATTTAGGGTTGGTTTCCTTTAGGATTGACTGGTTTGATCTCCTTGCTGACCAAGGCAAGGCAGTGACCCCACCACAACAGGCAAACAGGCTACAGAGGACTGATCTCTGCTTGCTCCAAGTGGACCACACTCTCTTGCTGAAACTGATTTATAAATAGGGATGTTCTAATCCCCTGGCTCTTTCTGAAATTCCATGAAGTTCTCCAGCCAGAATAACAGGAAACCCAGTTCAGGGTCTGTGGCTTCTCGGCAGCATGTCATTTGTCTCTCTTTCTGCATCTTCTTTTCAGTGTCCTTTCTGTCACTATCAGGGAAAATCATTAGTATGCTAATCTAGCTAGCCGTCATTTTAACAGTGACCTTTGCTAACCTGCCTTTGCAATTTCAGGAACTACGTTTGACTTCTCTAAAAGTAACCTTAAATTGTAGTCTTGTAAGAATTCCAGAGCTGTATCCTTCACTCCTTCTTCTAATGAGGTTATGACCAAATGCTCATTATAATTGCTTTAGACTCCTTTTAATTTTCAAGCTTATTAATCATAAGAAGAGTTATTTAAAATTGCATAAATTAATCTTAGATTAAAAGCCCATCAAAGCCTCGAAACAATTAAGAATAAGTAGGATTTCCCTGGGGCAGCAAGTTTTATTTTAATATTGTAGTCAGGTGGATATCAGAACCTTGAAGTATGGTAGTGATTAATGTATGCAAAATTTAAATGAGATTTTTTAAATGGCAAATCTCAATCACATATTGACCTAACTGTAGGCTTTAACTGCATTGTCTGTCATATGTTTAAACTGTTTACTAATCAACATTTTAATTACAGCGTGTGTTGGCAGACCCTAGGACAAATAAAATCTAGCATTTTAAAATGTTGCTGCAAAGTCTGTTATCCAAAAATAGCAAGACTCTTTTATTGGGAAGAATGGAGGAATGAGAAACCAGAGCAAAGTTCCTGAAGCAGCGTCGCGATTCAGAACAGAGTCATCAGGCGTGGCGTTGCCCCCTCCTTCCTGGCCCCCACTCTCACCTTGTGATTCTGCTGGTCTCAGACAGCTGCCTCTTCATTCATGAAGTGCCTGCTGGGTTTCCTTTGAAGTCGTTTCATGTTTAATTGGGGAAAAACTTCCCTTCACGTGTTCAAGCCCTGGTTGCCAAGCGTTGTTTACTTGAACAGTGTGGGTAGCCTAGGGTCCCTCGGCCCATCTTCTTTTGTGATGTAGAGACTAGATATTTCCAGAAATTCAATTCCACCTCAAAGTCAGCAGTCTTTTTGTCTTGCCTTCCTCACTGACCATAGGAAGGGTAAGGCAAGTTTTCCCAGCTTTCCCCAGGAAGGTGGTCATGGGCTGCATCAGAATCTGGAAAGATTTTTCTCTATTTTACAAATACTGTTTCATTATTGAAAGTAGATGGGCAATAAGATCACCCTATTTTATCCCTCAAAACTTCAGTTCCCACATTACAGAAAGGGATGTGTGTGTGTTAGTTGCTAAGTCATGTCTGACTCTTTGTGACCCCAAGGACTGTTGTAGCCTGCCAGGCTCCTCTGTCCATGGAATTCTCTAGGCAAGAATACTGGAGTAGGTTGCCATTCCCTTTTCCAGAGGATCTTCCCAAACAAGGGGTGAAACCCAGGTCTCCTTCACTGCAAGCAGATTCTTTACCCTCTGAGCCACCAGGGAGGCCTTTATAGAAAGGGATAATAGTGACCAAATCACTGCTTTGTTGTGTGTGAAAATCCAGACAAGATAGAGTGCATAAATCACTTAGTGTAGAAGTTAGGAAGTAAGTTCCCCCAGAATGTTTGCTCCTGCTCTCATCATTGACTTTCTAAAACTAGTGTTAAATTTGTTTAAAAATTCAAAGAGTACAGAAGGATGCAAAATATACCCTCAGCCCCACTCTCCAGAATTAAACACTATTAATAGTAACTTGTTTCAAGAATTGTTAATTTTATTGTTCTGTACCTTACTTTTCTGCTTATATCTTTGAGATCTGAGATCTTTCCATATCACAGGAAAGTCTGTCTCATTCTGGTTTATGCTGCATGGTGTTCCATTATATAGATGTTTCATATTTGTTTAACCATGACCTTGCCATAAAACATTTTGGTGATTTCCAGACCTTTGCTGTTAAGCTAGTGACCATCTTTCTATATATATACATACGCCTTTACGGAGAAGGCAGTGGCACCCCACTCCAGTACTCTTGCCTGGAAAATCCCATGGATGGAGGAGCCTGGTAGGCTGCAGTCCATGGGGTCACAGAGAGTCGGACATGACTGAGCGACTTCACCTTCACTTTTTGCTTTCATGCATTGGAGAAGGAAGTGGCAACCCACCCCAGTGTTCTTGCCTGGAGAATCCCAGGGACGGGGGAGCCTGGTAGGCTGCCGTCTATGGGTCACACAGAGTCTATCACGACTGAAGTGATTTAGCAACATAGCAACAACACCTTTACAAAATGGATATGAGAATTGCAGTTCCCCCTCACCTCTTTTGGAGCTGCCCAGGTGGCCCAGCAGTAAAGAATCCAGCTGTGATGCAGATGTGGGTCCTGTCCTTGGGTCAGGAAGATCTCCCGGAGAAGGGAATGGCTGCCCACTCCAATATTCTTGCCTCGAGAATTCCATGGACAGAGGAGCCTGGCAGGCTACAGTCCATGGGATCGCCAAGAGTTGGACACGACTGAGCACTCACCTGTTTTGCTACTAAAGTATTAGACGTTAATCTTCACCTATCTGATCAGTGATAAATGGTATCAAATTGTTTTCATTTGCATTCTTCTTATTAAGCATGAAGGTTTTTTTCATGTTTATTGGCCATCAGTATTTTTTTCACATACTGTGTGCATTTTTCTTTTGGATAGGTTGTCTCTTCCTTTATCTTTCTGAGCCTTGATTTCCCCATCTAGAGAGCGAGGGAGGCAGGCGCACAGTCACCAAGAGCCCTTCTGCGTCTGGAGACTGAGGTTCTGGCCTGAGTGTCCTGCGGGCAGCTTCTGCATGGCTACCAGAGGCGCCCTCTGCTTGTGACCTTGTCTAGCCCACACTGGGGTTATGGGGCGTATAGCTGCGGGTGAACTGCAGAAGGCTCGTTTCCTTCTTTTGTTCAGTTGTGCATCGTCCTCTCTCAAGAAAGCAGTCTTGGAAATTGCAAGGCAGAGCTGGGATTGAACTTCCGTTAAAGCTGCCTGTAGACATCAGGAATATTTATTTTCTCTATTTGGTTTAAGCCTGGGAAGGCTGTGTGGTTTTCTCAACACTGTCCTGATGGAGCCCTGACCAGCAAGCGTGCAATGCCCCTAGCCCTAACGTGCCATTAATGATAGGTTAATGTACAGTATAATGTTTTGGGGACTACGGGTTCATTACACTTCTGAGTGTGAGGTCTTTCCACAGAGCGCCCAAGGTCCCATTGCATTATATCATGCAATAAAAACACCCTTTTCATATCACACACTAATAAACTGTATTTGAAATGCTGTCCGAGGGCACTGCTGTCTTGTCTATAGGCTGTGCCACTAGTGCAACAGTTGGGTTTCCTTTTTTTCTGTTTTGTGTTTTAGTTACACGCAATTCTGAATTCAGGGAAGTCAGCTCATTCCCGTTTTAAATGAGGGAGCAAGTTGGGTCTTTAGGCCTGAGGCTCAGAAGAGGGGCAGCTCAGTGAGTGGTGAGAGTCCTTCCTACATGGAGAGCCAGACCCCTCATTTTCCTCTGCCTGTCCACCCACACCATGTGTAGCTGTCAGGAGAGCCGGACTCGGTCTTCCAGACATAGCACTGAGCACATGTTAGGTATTGCAAAAATGTCCTTAGGAAAAAACAAGTCCAGGCCACTGATAGTCATGACTATAGAGCATAGCCTCTGTGCTGGTCATTTCCTAAACACAGCCTTCCTGATGTCCAGGGCAGACCATGGCCTTCCGGTGCAGTTGGTGATGTTCTCCTTGTTGTACAGAGCAGAGTTCCCACAGCAAGAGGGGAAAGCTGCATGATGGAGAGTGAATTTCACAGGCCCCTGGAAACCACAGGGAAATTACCTGCCCACACCCAGAACTCTTATCACCTGAGAGATCAGAGATGCAGTTGGCCTGGGGCAGGTGTCCTCTTTTCAAACGCATATAGTCCCAATGCTCTTATTAGTTATTCATACCATCCTGTGAGTTGGTGTAATCAGATAGTTTTCTCCTCAACAGTAAGCTGGCAGCAGAGGTAGTTTTGAACCTTGGGACACTTTAGAAAAGGAGAGACTCGACTACATCAGAAAGGAAAAGGGCATTAGAATTGAGGGATGAGGCAATGGCTGGGGTCAGAGAACCTTAAAAGACCTGTTCTATACTTTGATCCAGGGCAGACCGTGGCACATGTGCTTTGTATGAAATGCAGGAGGGCAGGGGGTGGGGTTGTTGCTGCAAGCTGTAGAGTGTGGGGAAAGAATATGAAGTCCAAGAACCTGGGTTCCAGCCAGTGTTGAGACTTCAGCCTGAAGCGCAGGGCTTACCACCTAGGAACATCGGTATCTTTGCTGTAAAGTAGGCCCACATCTCTTCCGACAGGTGACTGAAAATCGTAGGAAATGCTGTAAATGAAAACACCTGACTAGTATCTGACATGGGATAGGTGCTCACAACCATTGGCTGTTATATTGCTGTTATCATAATGTAACAAAACATAACATATTAACAAACCTAACAAAAACCACAGGCTTTGGAGCTGGTGTCCAGTTCAGATCCCAACCCCACCTTAGCCAGATCACTTAACTTCTCTGAACCTAGTTTTCAAATCTACAAGTAGATAATGACACTAATGCCATCCTGAGACTTCATGGCATTACTGTGACATTTGAATTGGATGATGAGGTTGAAAGCACTTTGTGGAATGAAAAAGCTCTACTCAGATGCTAATTATATTTATACTTATTTTTCTCTCCAAATCAACATGTTCCAACTGAATAAATATCCTTAGAGCAAAGCCACTAAGGGCAGCTATTAGAGATTCACTGACCTTTTGTCTCCCCACCAGGGAGCTTGTTACAGCCAAATTGTAGGCCAGAGCGGTTCTCCTACCCCATGTCTTCATAACATAGGAGCAGGAGACCCAGAACAGTCTGTGCTCCCCTGAGTTGGTGCAAGGAACCAGTCCCTGCTTAGAACACTGGTTAAAAGATCAAAGGACCATGTTGAGGGGTGATGCTGGCCTGGAGAGACAAGAAGATGACCGAAAGGAAAAAAAAATCAAGTTGCTAAGGCTATCCTGTAGAAGACTGGACCTTTGGCTCTAGGCATAATCCCCTTAATTGTTAGAAGAAGAGTATTCAACTTTCAAGGATAATTAGTTTTTCTTTTAAGGGTGATAGTGTTGGACTCAACCTTTTGTTTCGATGTGAGTGCTTTAGAACACTTACAAAAACCTCTCAGGGGTTAAATCTGTCTTTAGGGCTACCAGGACTTGAAAAATGTTACCTTGTATCAAGAAAACAAGAAGTGACAAGTTCATTTAAAAAGCCTGGTTTGTCATTGTTTATCTAATTTTCAGAGTTGACACAGAAAATTAGACCAGCTGACACTCACTCTCTGACTGTCTCTCTGGCTCATTTCCCTGGTCCTTTCCTCCCTGACCTCTGGAAGTACAAAATGCTCCAAACCCCCAAAATATAAAACTTCCCACTGAGTTTCCAAGTCTCCCTGCAGTCATTCCAAGATTCTGTCATAGGATGTCATCCCTAATGTTATTATAAAAACAAGATGAGGTTATAAATCTGCTCTGTGAGGTATTTTTTTTCCCTTCCACTTTGACCATAAATCTTAGAAGTAATCAAACTTGCTCCAAAGGAAGCCAAGATAAACTTGGGCCCTAAGTGGCCCCATATGTCTTTACTGAGTTCAGAGGTTCTGAAGGCTTGTCTGCCTGGTGACGTCACACAGTGCTACTGAAAGGCAGCCAGAGTGCGAGCTTTTCCCTGTTTAATCCTGACCTTCCAAAATGCAAAGGACAGCAAGTCTCCTATTCACCACTTTAAATGAGCACCTCCAAATAAAGGAAATTATTCAGATAACTGAAACTTATTCCTTATAAAAGCAAAGGTTTTTAAAAAGATTGCAGGCAAGAGGTTTTAAATGTATTGTACACTTCCCTATCCTCTTAAATAGATTATGTGCCTCAGGGTTTGCTTTTTAGCAAATGTTCTTAGACCATAAACAGTCATTTGCTGTGTTCTGCCATCCTAGCGTCTCCTGATATTAACATGTGAGGGCCATTGTCTTTGCCCTGGCTGATCCCAAGTTGGTTCCTTGGTTTCATTTTTTTTGTGTAGTGTTGCTAATAGCTGTCACTTAGTACTCCTGCCCTTGTTCCCTTTCTAATAGCTCTCCGCTCTTCCTCTTCTATTTGTCTGTTTATTTTGTGCTTTAGATTGAGAAACCAGATACTAAGTGTGTTAGCATTACTAGTCTAAACTGCAAGAAAATGGACTAAATAAAGGCTTGAAGGGCTAACTGAAAGTAAAGTGTTCAAGTTTTAATGTAACTTTCAGATTCTTAGTCTTAAGTAAGAGTCAAGTTTACAGCGCCCTGTAGGTCTGTAAAGTGCCTCTAGATTTGAAAACAGGCCATTTCACTAAACAGGAAATAACACTGCTCCGTAAGATTGCATGTAAATGCAGAAGTTTGAAACTTTGCTCTTGAATCAGTAATTAGCATAAAATTGTTTTGAATTATTATTTGTTGAGGGTTTTTTTTGTTGTTTTTTTGAAAGTGAAATGAAAGGAAAAGTCATTCAGTTGTGTCCGACTCTTTTGCAACCCCATGGACTATACAGCCCATGGAATTCTTCAGGCCAGAATACTGGAGTGGGTAACCTTTCCCTTCTCCAGGGAATCTTTCCCACCCAGGGATCTAACCCAGGTCTCCTGCATTGCAAGCGGGTTCTTTACCAGCTGAGCTGCCAGGGAAGCCCTGGGGACCTAATAAGCCATGAATGTGCCAAAGGGGAGTCCTTAGACTTTAAAAACCAGATTTAGAGTCAGACACACAGAAGCCACTCAGTACATCCATATTGGATTTGATTGAAGTCTCCTTGTACACTGGAGCATAACTAGCAGAAGAAGCAAGCTTGCAACTAAATAACTGTCCTTCTCAACAGTGAAAACAGACTTTGGTTTCATAAAGCTCTGCAGCAACGAGCTTCTCCCGCTTATTTGTAATCAGATGAAGTGTGCTCCCTCAGTTGTTCTTTCTGCGCATGACCAGCGACACCGCCTCGGAAAACATAGGCTACCCTGCTCACCACCTCAGAAAACGCATTTCAGCCTTCCGTACATTTAATTTTCTTCAACATTACCTTGCAAACCACAGTAAATCAATAACAGAATAGTTAAGTACCACAGGTTCTTTGTGTTTTGTTTTAGAAAATATTGCTCAAGGCTAAAAGCGAGTTCTATTGATGATTTTTATTTGTTGCCAGGACACAAAATGATCAGAATTTTCAAATGGCTTGTTTCCTTTCTGTGGGATTTTCTTTAGGGAAAAAAAAAAAAAAGGAGGGGGCAGTTTCAGAAAATGGTTGCTGATAGCAGAAACTCTGGAGTAACTAGTAATTTTCGATCCTGTATTTTATAGGTTAGGCCTGGTAACTTTGCCCTTTGTTATGCTTTTATTTCAGATTTTCCAAAAAGGCTGCCCCAACCAGTCCCCTGGCTCCCCCACGCTCACCTCAACAGCAACCCTGTCTACTGAATTGAATGAAGCTCAGATAACTGGGGTATCATAGCTGGAAACCTTAAAAAAAAAAAAGATGGCCCTTCAGTTATAGTTACCTACCCCAAAATTCAACATCTGGTGTCGTTAGCAGTTTTTCCTTAAGGTTTTTTGTTGATTTAATAACATCAAAAAATCTCCACTTTAGGTTCAGTCTTTGTGTGAAAGTTTGTTTTTCCTTCCTGAGAAACTAGAAAAGCTGTTACTGAGATGGATTTTGGTAGCACCTTTACTTAATTGGATGTTTCTTGAAATCAGATGAAGCAATAGCTAAGAATCATTTTAAAAGTTTGAAGTGTGATATCAGGGCTCAAAACCTACCAGGGTGACTATTTATCAATACTGGTTGACACCTCCAGGTCACCAGCATCGCCACCCTGCCCTCTGCCCCCAGCACCACCCACACACGCCTCCTCTCCCCTCTCTCCTCTCCCTCCTGGGAGCCACAATGCTACATTTTCAGCGATGTTGGTCTTGTGTCATTCATAAGGTATGCCCTTACTATTTTAAATGTTCTCCTACATTTATGGGCATGTACCCTTTTTTCATCCCTAATGATGTTTGCCTCTGTTCTCCCTTTGCCAGTTTTGTCAAAGGTTAGTCTGTTTTACTAACCTTTTTAAAGAACCAGTACTTTTATTGATTTGATCATCTCTTTAATGTCTAATTCTTTTACATTCTTTATTACTGCTGTTTTATGTTTTCTTTGGATTTACTTTTTGTTCCGTTTATAATTTATTGACTTAACTCATAAATTTCCAATCTTTTTTTCCTTAATATATCCACGTAAAGCTATCCATTACTTTACCCGCATTCCACAAATAGAGTATTTTCATTGTCATTCATTTGTAAGTAATTCTCAGTTTCAGTTGGGATTTCTTTTTTGACCCATGAACTATTTAGAAGAACTTTTGTTTGCACAGACTCAGTGTTGCTTTGTTATCTTGTGACTGTTGTCTTCCTTTTGTGCACCATGGTCAGAGAGCATGGTTGATATAATATCAACCAAAATAACAAAGACCTTGTGTTATTTGTTGAAATGCCTGTGGTTACTACACTGTGGCTTTTTTTTTTTTTTCAGTGTACTCTCTTTGCTTAAAAGGAATGTGATTCTCTTAATTGTTGAAAGAAGTGTCCTTTTTACATCCTTTAGGTCAAATTTGTTAATTGCATTACTTACATATTTTGTGTCCTTACTAATTTTCTACCTGCTTTATCTATCAATTACTGACAGAGCTGTGTTACAGTCTCCCACTGTTAGTGTGGCTTTGCTTCTCCTTGCAGTTTTGTTAGTACTTTCTTTAAGGTGGTATTAGGTGCCTATGTGAAAATGCTATATCTTCATTCTAAAAGGCTTCTTTTATCTTTATGTAGTGACTCTTTTTACCTCTAGTATATTTTAAGTTTTATTTTTGTCTGATATGAATATACCTATGCAATCTTCTTTTGGTTAGTGTTTGTCTGCTATATGTTTTCCTGCCCCTTTGTTGTCATTATTTCTGTGTTTTAAATGAATCTCTGCTTTTTCCTATTGATGTCTTTAATTTTATCTGACTTTCTTTTAATTCATTAATCATTTATATTTATTGCTTATTGATACACCTAAATTTTTTTCTACTCTTCTGTTTTGTACTTTTCTCTCTACAATGCTTTTTTCTCCTTTCTTTACTCTATTAGATTGATTTTTTTTCTTCCTTCTAAGTCTTCCCATCGGCTTAGATACTGTATTCTATTTCTAGCCTTGTAATGGTTATCCCCAAGTTTCTAACTTAATTTAGCAAAGCCTAAAGGTTAATCACTAAATATACCCCCTTCCCAACAATATTCAGCTTTAGGTTCAATCTCTTAACCTTTATATTAGGTAGAATTGGCTTTAACTTCACGTGATTAAAATAAACAACAGCTTAAATATGACAGCAGGATATTCCCCACATATATAAAGACAGGCAGGACGTATCCCAGATTAGTTGGCCATTCCTTTCTAGTCGAGGGGCATTTGAGCTCTAGTCAACAGGAGTGAGGAAGAGTGGTCAAAACACTCCTTTGTTTAAGGACAGATCTGTGGATCAGCACACGCTTGCGGGCTCACATGGCATAGGCCAAAAACTAGCTGCAAGGGAGGCCGGGCATGCAGCTGCTTTGCTAGATGACACTGCTCCTTTGTGTGTGTGTGTGCTTTCCCATTGTGGTGTTTTTTTTTTTTTTAATTTAAATTTATGTTTTAATTGAAGGATAATTGCTTTATAGAATTTTGTTGGTTTCTTCCAAACATCAACTCTGTTCCTTATTAAACTTAGGATTCGTATCACTAAGGAAGAAGGAGGAATGGATATTGACAGGCAGCTAGCAGCCTCAACCACAGCTTCACTCCACCGAATATAAAGACCCTAAGAATTTCTGATCAGTACCTTCTTCTTTCGTGTCCAGGATTTCATTGGCATCTTATTTTTAAGTCTTCGCAGTTAGTCTTTCGTTCTCATTTTGTATAATCAATACCTGTTGATATTTATCCATGTGTTTACCAGTTATCTGTTCCTATTCCTGTTGCATCCTACTTCCTCCTCCTGAAGTTTCTTTTCCTTTTGGAAGTACATTAAGAGTTCTGTCATTTGTTCTAAGATTGTCTTCACTTTGCCCTCTTTTTTGGGGGTGGGGGGGAGCTGCACTTCACAGCTTGTAGGATCTTAGTTCCTGAACCAGGGATTAAACCCAGTCCTCAATGTATGGCAAAACCAATACAGAATTGTAAAGTAAAATAATAAATAAATAAATAAACCCAGTCCTCAGCAGTGAAAGCTCAAAATTCTAACTACTGGACTTCTAGGGAAATTCAGCCCTAACTCTTGATTGTTAGTTCAATTGGATTTAAGGGTTTAGATTGACAGTTTCCCCAGAGCCTTGAAGATACTCTGTTTTCATCTGGCTTCTCCATGCTGCTGCTGCTGCTAAGTCGCTTCAGTCGTGTCCGACTCTGTGCAGCCCCATAGATGGCAGCACACCAAGCTCCTCTGTCCCTGGGATTCTCCAGGCAAGAATACTGGAGTGCGTTGCCATTTCCTTCTCCAATGCATGCATGCATGCTGAGTCGCTTCAGTCGTGTCCAACTCTGTGTGACCCCATGGACAGCAGCCCACCAGATTCCTCTGTCCACGGAATTCTCCAGGCAACTCTCCAAAAATTCTCCACTGGAGTGGGTTGCCATTTCCTTCTCCAGGCTTCTCCACTAGCTGGTGAGAATTTGCTGGCTGCCCAGTTGCCGTGGTCTTTCTCTCTGGGAGCTTTTAACATCTCTGTTCCTGGTATTCTTCAGTTTCCCTACAATTTGTCTGGGTATAGATTTCTTTATTGTTATTCTACTTGGAGATCATTTTGATTTTTGAATCTGAAAATTCATATCTTTCATCAGTTCTCAAAATTTTCAGATGTTGTCTCTGAATATTTTCCATCTGCCACTGTCTCATCTCTTCTCATTCTTTCCTCTGGGTCTCTCTCTTTCACATTAAAAAATTATTTTTTGTTTATCTCTCAGTACTGAGTAGTGCTTTGGATAACTTTCTCAGACCATTCTTCCAGCTTGCTAAGTCTCTCCTCAGCTATATTCAGCCTGCTGTCTGGCTCATCTATGGAGAGTTTCTTTTGTTTTTCCCACTCACTACATGTGTTATTTCTATAAGTTATATTTGATTCTTTTTCAAATCTCTCTTCTCTTTTTCATAATATCTTGTTCTCAGTGTTTCAGCTTCTTTTATGTCTTTAGTCTTTTCAACTGTACATTGTTTTGCATTTTCTTTCCAATTATTTTTCTCTCACCTTGGTTCTGAGAGCTGTAATCTTCCTGCGTGTTGTGTCTGCTGACTCTTGTCCATGGGTAATTGTATCCTCACGTGTTTTAGAATTTCTATTGTAAGCTCATTCTGAATGAGGCTTATTGCTGTGGAGATGATTGCATTCCAGAAGTATTGCCTCAGAATGTTTTTCACTTGCTCCTGAGAGATACTTCAGAGTATTGCTAGATCAATATCAATGTTATGTTAGGTCATTCAGCCTTGCGTTCTCAGACCAGAACAGTGGTACATAGGACCGCAAAGTGCATGAGGCTCAGAGTCACCTTACACAGCGTCCCCTTTGCTGATGGGCAGACTTTCTGCAGTCCCAGCTTTGCTCAGGGTCCCAGGCCACCTCCCCAGCTGGACCTTTTCTCCTGTTTCCACTTAGTATTTCACACTTTCCAGGTACTGCATTCCTGGAACTCATAGCCTCCCTTAGGGCCACAAGACCTCGACTCACACTTACTGAAGAGGTTTTCCATTTCCTCTTCATTTTTGGCACTTGCAGATTTCCTTTCTTACAAATTCATCTGTTATGGTTTTGGTAAAGTGTTCCTTGACTGGGAGTTTGTAGAGGAAGGACTGTTAGGCTTAGTCTCTCCCCATCTCTTCATTCTCTCACTGTCAGAATCAGTCCATTCTGTTTTGTTCAACAAGCTTACTGAGCTCCCCACTCTGTGCCAGAAATTGTGATGGAACTTCCCCTCTGCCCACTCACATGCCCACATATGCATATATACACAGAGAGAGCCAAGGTCTCAAAGAGTTTAAACATCAAATCTCAAAAGGTAAGAACAGAAGAGAACAGGAGGGAACCATCCTTTTAAGCATTGTGTCTGTAAACCGCCACCACCACACAGCCCATCACACCAAAAGACAAACCCTGAACATCCAGATGCCTGTAATTGGCCCCCCTATTCATTGCTTGGACCTGCTGCAGAATCAGCCTCTCAGATAGGAGGCCTCAGCATTATTGGAGCAAGAACCCTACTCTCTCTCTGGCATCCTCCAGTCCTGACTTCTCTGGGTATCTGCTCAGAGACTGACTGGGATAACCAGCATGCTCCCTGCTCTTCCCGCCCACCCATCTTGTCTGAGTTCTCTACAGGGCAGCCACCAGAGCCCCTCTAGATGGGCAAGGGGCACCCTTCTGCCACCCACATGGATCCACTTCCTCCGACACAAATTCCCGGGTGCTGGCGCACGCGCACACACACACACAGACACACACAGACACAGACATACACACAGATACACACACACACTCATTCACTCACTCCTTTCCCTTCACAGCGGCCCACTGCAGTTTCCCTGTGCCCTCTCCTGTACCACACTGCTCTGGTCCTGGGGCTGCCCTGTCAGCATAGGCCCTAGAATGGCTGGCGGAGCCTCTGGAAACACCTCGCCCTCTCGATGGGCCATGTCTTGGCCGATCACCCTGTGTAGGAACGCATGGGTCTGCTCAGGTGAAAGCAGATCTCACCTTGACCCCCTGAGGTGCCTCATGTACAGTCTAGGGGGGCTAGAGGGAAGCAATTTGCTGCTAATAATTGAATATTTGGGAAGAAACATCTATTTCCGTGGTATTTGTGAAGAATAAACTCAGGAAGGGTGATTGAAATGGCATGTCACAGCTGAGGACCATTTCTTCATTTCAAAGAAAAGTAAAGACTAGAAGGGAACCCACACCCCCAGCTTTAGGAATCAGAGGCTGAGAAAGCACAGTCTCAGGACCAACGCCTTGCCTCTGAGAGCTCTGCAGAGGGGCATTGGCCCAGGTAAGCCAGGGTAGGCAGACGGTGAGATTCCACACGAGCTGACAGGCAAGGCTCACACCTTCGTCTCACTGCCGCTCCCCCAGCGTATTCTCCATGGAAGCGTAGGGGCCTCCCATCATGGTGCCCAGTGTGTGTCTGGGAAGCCTGTCTGCAGTCCGGCAGTTTCCTAACCCAGCCCGGAGGCAGAGGGAGCAGAGATATTCAGTAGGGTGACAAGGCCAGCCAGCAGCCTCCCCGTGTTCAAACCCAGCTGAGAAATAAGACTCAGGAAATGGCAGAAAGGAAGCTCTCCTTCTATGCAATCTAAGTCAAAGGCTGTGCTGATGTGCCGGGCCTTGCTGGGAATTTCCCACAGAGCCCCATCAGACGTGAACAGCAGTCTGCAGCCTGCCTGGGAGCTGGCCAGAAGAGGGCAGGCCAGCACCCAGCCCTCCTGTGGGCAGGAGACCCCTGGGCTGGGCCTGCTGCGTCCTTCCCGCCAGCCTGACTCCTCCTCCTCCCCAGGGGACAGGGCAGAGAGGTATCATGACAACACAAGTCCCTCCAGGTAGGATGATGAAGCCAAGGGAATGGAGGTGCCCTGGAGTGTTTTCTCTTCTGTGAGTGAGGCCATCGTGGCCCTTCCCAAGCCTCCAAGACTCCAGGGCTGGTGAGAGGAGGCCCACTGACTCTCAGGCCAGGGCCCCTTACCTTACCCGACATGGGGGCAGATGCAAGAGTTGATGTGGTGGTGCCTCAGCTTCTTCCTGCTGAGTCACTCCTGGGGAACCTCCTCCAACCCCCTACTGCAGCCTCAGTCCTGGCCACCTTCGTCCCAGACACCCCCCTGTTGATTAGCCCAGGCACACCCACCCCGAAGGAAGCAGACCCTCAGGAGGAGCATGACTTATTATCTCATATACAGTAATTAATATTAGGGACTTCCCTGGGGGTCCAGTGATCAAAACTTCACCTTCCAGTGCAGGGGTGCAGGTTCAGTCCCTGGTCAAGGAGCTAAGATCCTAACGTGCCTCATGGCCAAAACACCAAAACATGAAATAGAAGCAATACTGTAGCAAATTGAATAATGACTTTAAAAATAGTCCACATCAAAAAAAAATTCTTAAAAAAAAATTAATATTATATAGGCTTGCCCACTGCCCTGCCCCTGTCAGCAGTTTAGCAGACATTGGACAGTCTCTGCATTTTTCCAAAAATTGTTTAACTTCTCTAATCTGAAGTTGTCTCCAGGGTAAGTAGGGATTAGATTGCTAGTTTTGAATCTTTAGCATTGGAATGCTTTTTATTATGTAAAATTAATGCAGGATCTCATTATTAATATAGGGGGAAAGTAGCTTTTTTTTTTTAAGCATGAATGTGTTGAAGTGAAGTTGCTCAGTGTCCGACTCTTTGCGACCCCATGGACTGTAGCCCACCAGGCTCCTCCATCCATAGAATTTTCTAGGCAAGAGTACTGGAGTGGGTTGCCATTTCCTTCTCCAGGGGATCTTCCCAACCCAGGGATCGAACCTGGGTCTCCCGCACTGTGTGCAGGTGCTTTGCTGTTTTTATAAAGGCATGAGGCCTCTCTTGAAGGACACAAAAATCTTGAGAGCTGGGGTCATAGGTGATGGTTATAGTCTAGTATCTGCATCAGCATCCCACTTATCTTTGACACTGTCTCAGGAGCCTCATATAAAGGAAATCCAGACTCCCCCAACTGTCCTCTCAGCTTAGGCATCTTTTAAACCCATGTAGAAGCTTAAAAAAGGAATAACAGAAAAGTTTTAGAGTTCAGTTGCTGACAGTAGCTAGCTGCTGTTCGTATGAATTGCTTACAATAAGTCTACAGGTCAGAGAAGAGGGACTCAAAACCTGTAGGAGCTGACACCACTGGAAGGCTTGACCCACACCCCGGTTGGGCATCGTGCGCCCGGCCACCAGGCTGACACACTCTGTAGGCTCAGTGCACTGGCTCCAGTAAGTGGACGTCACAGCCCTGAGTTCTTTCAGGTGCCCGGTGCACCAGCCCGGCCTTCCTAGGCTAAGCGCATATGTTAGCAGTCAGTCATATGCACCAATCTAACAAGATTTAACCAGACCACCTGTCCGAAGAGCTATGGAAGATCAGTTACCATCACAGTGTTGGGTAACACACTGCCAGTAATAAGGTAGCAGTAAAACTTGAAGATAGTTGAGTGTATATGTCATTATTAATTAGTTTTTTAAAAAAACAAATATAGCTTAAAATATCTTAATGATTTGAATCAAACTGTGGAAACCCCAACGCAGCTCACCCCCGATGGCCCTGCTGGTCTCTGAGGTCCCACCCTCTCCCACCATTTCTCCATAATTGAAGGGACTGAAGTGTTACCCCTGCCACAAGGGCTGGATCCTAAAGGGACACACAGAGAGCCTTCAAGTAAGACCGGCAAGCCCAGAGCAGAAAAGTGAAGTGATGGGCAGTGCATTGACCGTAGGGCCCCTCTGGCCTCTCAGATCACCTCTTAGAGGGCCTGCCTAATCACTGGACTGGGTCCTGTGGCTCATATTGGACTCTTTTTATTTTGGACTTAACTGGAGTGTACTTGAGCTGGGCTGGCTTGCTTTTTGGTGGGAGGAGAGGTGGTGGTTTACTTGCTTAAACTGACTTATGGATCCTTGGTGTTCTGCCCCGTGCAGCATCCTTGGTGGGCCAGGAGGTGGCTGGTGGCCTGGGGCTCCTCCAGACAGAGAAAAGCCCTATGGTCCGGGGAGTCCAGAGCAGCCTCAGCTTGTGGAGCCTTCTCCCGGGCCTGCCCGCCCAACCTGCTGCACTTCCCAACCTAGCACCAGGCTCCTGGGAAGCAGTGAAACGTACCCGTCAATCCAGCTAACTTCTCCTGGTGGTTCCTCAGTGATCAGCACCACGTGTTCTCGAGGCTTCTGGTCTCGTGCTAGGATAAGGTGGGCTCAAATGTTGATAACACACAGCAGGACAGGTGTGTGCACTTGTTCGGGAAGAGATGGCGCCCCTCGAGAGGAGACAGGAGTCAAGGCCTCACAAGATCTTAGGCGTGGGGTGCAGTCTGCTGCCAGGCACCCTGTTTATTATGGCCGCCCTTATCTCTGGGGTCACTTCCCTCATGGCTCAGTTAGTGAAGAATCCGCCTGCAACGCAGGAGACCCCGGTTTGGTTCCTGGGTCGGGAAGATCTGCTAGAGAAGGGATAGGCTACCCACTGCAGTATTCTTGGGCTTCTCTTGTGGCTCAGCTGGTAAGGAATCCGCCTGCGATGAGGGAGCCTGGAGAATTCCATGGACTGTATAGTTTGTGAGGTCACAAAGAGTTGGACACAACTGAGTGACTTTCACTTTCACTTTTCACTTTTTCTCTAGGGTGTGGTCTCTGTGGCTCTGGAAAATTTCTGCCAGATCCCAGGTCTTCATTTTCCTGCTTCCCTAGAATCTAGACCCAAAGAGAAGGAGCAGAGAACCGGGTGGGCTGGGGTTGCCATGCAGACCCCCAGCACCTGCTCTGACGGCTGGCTGTCCTGCAGAATGGGTGCCGCCATCCAGCCCTGGTGCTGGTGGGGAAGGATGGTGTGATGGCTGAGGACACAGGCTCCAGGGACAGCGCCACATGCAAGCGCCCTGGTCCTGGACAGAGTCCTTAGTCTTTCTGTGCCTTAGCTTCCCCGTCTATAGAACAGGCATAGGGTAATAGTCAATAAATAGACTTGCAGAGTAATAAATAAATTACTTGATGAGAAGTGCCTGATACAACTTGGATCAGGGAGGACACTGTTTGCCTTTTTTGCCACTCTCTTTTTAGTTTGTCAGTTAAAAACTACCATTTAAGTCCATGGAATTCTCCAGGCCAGAATACTGGAGTGGGATCTTCCCAACCCAGGGATCAAACCCAGGTCTCCCACATTGCAGGTGGATTCTTTACCAGCTGAGCCACAAGGGAAGCCCAAGAATACGGGAGTGGGTAGCCTATCCCTTCTCCAGTGGATCTTCCCGACCCAGAAAGTGAACTGGGGTCTTCTGCATTGCAGGCAGATTCTTTACCAACTGAGCTATCAGGGAAGCCCCAGTTAAAAATAATATACCATAAAAATGAACAGGCACAGAATTTATTATCCCATTCCTACAGATAAAGCCCGGGTTGTTACAGAGGGTGGAGGGAACACAGTACCTCCTTTGGTAACTTATTCAAGGGGTTAATAAAATGTGTAATAATAAAAAATAATATTGTACCATATATTCTTTTAAAAAGTAGGGATTTTAAACTCGCTGTGCCCAACCTCAGTGAGCAGAGTGGTGTGGTGTCCTCGTGGCAGAACAGCATCCTGGGTTCAGCCCTTAGCTCTGCCACTTTCTAGCTCTGTGACCTTAGCTCAGGTTGTGTCTTTTGGCACCTGGGTCTCCTTTGTCTGTAAACAGGGTGCTAGGTGGTTTCAGGGACATTTTAGGCAACCCAAGCCTGGCCCACAGCAGGGGCTCGGTGACCAGATGCAGGCAGAGAGGCGGGTCACTGGTTCCTGCCACCGGGTGTTGGTCACTTCAGTCGTGTCTGACTCTTTTGTGGCCCCATGGACTATAACCCGCCAGGCTCCTCTGTCCATGGGATTCTCCAGGCAAGAATCCAGGAGTGGGTTGCCATTTTCTTCTCCAGGGGATCCTCCTGACCCAGGGATCGAACCCAGGCCTCCCACATTGGATTCTTTCCCTGCCACAGGCCCACGGCTAATGGAGGACTTGCTACCTGCCAGCACTGTAGCAGAGCGGCAGCCACACCAGCAAGGCATTACATGAGTCACAGGCAGAGTTCTCTAGGAAGGTATACAAGAGAAGAAAGTGTGGAGACCCCAGTGGGTAAATTCTTATTTGGGAAGAAGCTTGAAGCCCAGCTGATGTCACAGAGCAAAGTGTCAGTGAATGAGCACTGGCCTGGGAGTCCAGACATGTCAGTCTCAGGCTGCCCTTCACCGCAGCAGGTTCAAAACGTCCACCTCATGCCCGTGCAGTGGGCACCCAGACCCCTCCTCTCCCTGTCCCCTCTGGCAGAAGCATGGAGTGCTATCCATAGAGGGAGGGTCATGCTGTTAGTCATCAGGAAAGCGTCTCATCACAGTGACACCAGTGGGCCAAAATTTAGGACGTTATTACCAAAGTCGAGGGCCAGACTCTAGCGAAGCCCTGAACACTAGTGCCCAGGTGGAGGAGGGTGTGCTGGACATGCCTCGTGCTCTGGTTCCTCGTCACGAGTTGCTGCAGGAGCACCGTCTGCCCGGTGGTGGGAAGTCCACCCGGTGACCCGCTGGCTCTGCCTGCCGTTAACCCAGCGCTCACCCTCCGCTGTGCCCCACCTTGGGGTCCATCCTGCCTCTCGCGGTCCCACCCTCTCCCCTTCATTATGCCTCCATCTTCTGTGGTGGAGTTTGTGGTCCATTTTACCGCAGCCCTCGCCGGTTTAATGGTTGCAATTGGCCCTGAGAGAATCTGGGAAATGAGAGTGGCTCCCACTGCCTGGCACGGAGGCCAGTGAGCTTGTCCAGGGTCCGGCCTGCAGAGTGACCGGTCACCCACACACTGTGTGGGCAGCAGAGGCCTGGGTGTCTGGGGCGGTCACCGTGGGTGGAAGATACTCTCAACGAGCGGCATGTGGGTGTTCTGGCAGCAGGGGGTGGGCCACGCCATGCTCCTGTTGACCCTGGTAGCCCGAGGGAGCTGGAGAGCTTGTCCGTGTCTAGATTCCTCTGTCTGGGAGAGGGGAGCGGGGTGTGCATTTATCCAGGTACTGAAGAGGGTGTGGTGCAGGGGGCCACACAGAAACCCCAGGAGGAGCCTATGAGGGCAGCCGTCATGCCATAGGTGTCAGAGAGCATGTGTCCTGAGCATGGTATCTGGCATCCAGAGACCCAGGTGGTGCTTCCAGCCCAGCCCTGGCTTCCGTGACTTCACACAGGTCCCTGAGTGTCTGTTTCCTCATCTGCCAAGTGGCCATGTGCACCTCCACAGTGAGCATGGGGATCTGGTGGGAGAATCAGGACTAAGCTCTTAGCAAGGCCTGGCACACAGCGCTCAGTCCAGGGTGCTGGACTCGGTGTTAACCAGTGTGTAGTTTCCATCCGTCTCCAGGCTTCTGGTGGTTGCAGGCACCTGCTCGGGCCTGTCAGGAGCTACCTAGGAACTGGGACCCCTCAGGGTGGCAGAGTGATCTTCATGCTTTTTTCCAGCATTGTCCATCAGCTTTTGTTTGTTCATTAAACTCGTGAGGAATACCTGCTCCATGCATGTCGGGGGCTGGAGGAGCGTCTGCTACGTGGTAGGGAGGAAAGGAGCCCACACGGCGGCGGGGTCCCAGGGGTTCGGGTCAAGCCGTGAGAATGTACCAGAGCAGCAACCAGGAGCGCTAGCACTTAACGAGTCATGTTCCCTCCCAGGCTCAGTTTCCTCTTCTGTAAAATGGGGTTATGGTGTACTTACCCTGCTTCCCATCCAGGGCTGATGGGAGGAGGGAGTCAAGGAAGAGTGACCTACCACCCTGATACCACTCTCCCAGGGGTCAGGACCTGCAGCCTCAGTCCTCTCCGGTCAGACAGGCCTGAATCCCACGGCAGAAATCAGGCAAGGGAGAAGTGACTCCCAGTGTCTGCCTGCCCCTAGTCAGCCCGGGAAGAGCCCCAGAGAGTAGGTTTGGGTTTCAGAGACTTGTGATCCAGTCACAGCTCTGGGAGCCGGCACAGGTCAACCATGAGCCTGTGGCCTCTGTTTCCTCATCTGCAAAGTGGAGATTATCATGCCCACCTGTGTGATTTAGCGCCTCCACCCCAGACCTTGAGGTACCCTTGGACCCTGTAGGCAGAAATGCCCCCAGACTGCCATGATCTCTAGCCTTCCCAGTGCTATCTCAGCTCCGGTTTCCTCTGTACAACTCTCCATGCTCTCACTCCCCATGTACTGGCTTTCTCTGCACGTCCAGTCACGTGGTGGACCAGGCAGTCTCCAGTTCCCAAGTTCACCTGTCACAGCCCAGGCTGCCTGGAGAGGCTGGGGTCTCCCCTCTGTTCTGTGTCTCTCCTTTCTTTCTCTCTGTGCGATTCCTCTCTTATCCCCCCAAACCCATCAACAGTAGCTGGGGACAAAACCACTTGTCTCTGTCACTCCCGTGCAGGGTAGTATAAAGCCCCAGGGGTACACAGGAGATGGGGGTCCTGTCCCAGCCAGGGGGTGGGGGTAGGAGAGGAAGGGGGCAGAATCTCCACCAAAGCGGTGGATGCCCACTCTCTCCTCGTCCGCCTCCCGGGACACCTGGGCGAGATGCTTCCTGCAGCGCAGCCCTCAGCCTTGCTGTAACTGGAGGAACGCTCTCCTCTCCCCTCCCGCGGTTCCGCTCTGCTTGCTCCTGAACAGATGATAGCAGAGATGCAGCATATGGCCCCCAAAGTCACCCGGCATTCTGGGAGAGTGGCACTGTGCACCCCGGGCTGCAGGGGAGGGGCCCACCGGCTCCTGAGCACAGCATCTCCCTTTGTTCTTCAGAAGGGCACAAGGTCGCCTCCTCTGAGCCTCCTGAAAAGGAAACGTGCTCGCTGACTTCAGGAAGAATTCCTTCTGTCTGGGTGCTGATTTAGGCAGGCATACATGAGGTGGGATTATATATATGGGTGGGGGGACATATGAGGGCCACGAGAGAGTCCCACCTGGGCTCTCCTGCCTCAGCCCCCACTCAGGCTTGTGCAGCCTGGGGGGATGCCCACCCAACCTGACCTCCCACCCCCTTCCCCAGCTGCAGTCTGAAGGGGCACCTGCTCCTTTGGGGGGCCTTGCAGGTGTGTTGGGAGCCATAGGCAGATCACAGAAGGTGCCAGGTGGGGCTGCAGGCCCATCTTGGTGACCCTCTGCCCTGGGTGGGGTTCGCTTGGCACCCTCTAAGCCGAGCTCCCTTCCTCCCTGCACCTTTGGCACTGCTCCCTGTGCCTCTGAGCTGGCCCCACACAGGGTGCTCCAGGGGCAGGTTTTCCTGCCCAAACTGGGAAAACTGGGCAAGGGGCATGGTGTCAGCCTGGGGTGAGGAAGCCTGGACATTCTTCTTCCTGTCCCAGGGACATCTCAGGGCTGACTAAACAACCCCCTTCCCTCCCCCAGCCTGGGCTTTGACTGCTCCTACAGACATAGGGGTCTGGGCATCCAAGCCCCGACCCAGTGCCTGCTGATGAGCTCATAGGGAAAGCTGCCTGGAAAGCCCAGCCTGGTGGAGGGCGGTGGGGGTGGGTGGGGAGAGGACACCTAAGAAGGGCTCAGAAGAGGCGGAGCAGGGCAGCTGGAGCTGGAGAGCTGAAGCCAGAGGGAGAAAAGGAGCTGGGGGTGTGGGAGCCCCCCATTCTCTCTGCTCACCCGCCGTGGCTCCCTGAGTCTCAAGCTACAGAGTTTGGTAGGGGAGGACACTGCCTCGCGAGCGCTGCTTAACAGACAAGCACTTGGGGAAGAGGGGAAGGCTTTGCAGTTTTCCTCTCACCCATGGCTGCCCCTGCTTTTTTCTGACCATTCCTGGGAAATCCCAAGGAGGCCCTAAGATCGTCGGGAGGGATCTTGTCTCCTGGACAGCAGGGGAGGGACTGACTGTGGGTAAGTAGTTAGAGCAATGGCAGTCCACTCCAGAACTGTTGCCTGGAAAATCCCATGGGCGGAGGAGCCTGGTGGACTACAGTCCATGGAGTTGCTAGGAGTCAGACTCAACTGAGTGACTTCACTTTCACTTTTCCCTTTCATGCATTGGAGAAGGAAATGGCAGCCCACTCCAGTGTTCTTGCCTGGAGAATCCCAGGGGTGGGGGAGCCTGCTGGGCTGCCATCTCTGGGGTTGCACAGAGTCGGACACGACCGAAGCGACTCAGCAGCAGCAGCAGCAGTTAGAGCAGGAGCCGGCTGTACTCGAGTCCAGTCCCAGCCCCTGGCTGCTCAGCAGGAGCCAGCGCATCCCTCCTGCCCCCACACCCCCCGACACTTTGCCTTCCCTCCACTCATAGACTGTGGCTTGTTCATAGGAGAGCTTGAAACAAAAGAAAACTGGGCTTGACGTAGCCCCTGGCAAGATGATTCTCTGGTTTCTGGGCAGCAACTGGACTGGAACGCTGGCAGCTCCGGTGCCCGGCCTTGCCTGCCAGCTGTTGGGAGTGATGCTGGGCCGAGGAACTGCCAGGCTGTGTGGAATTAAGACAGGTTCATACCCTGGGGGACCTTCCAGGCTGGTGGGAGTTTAAGGAGAAGGTAGAATGTGAGGGCTGCAGCAAGTGCTCCAGACAGGCTCCAGACTGCTCTGCCTTGGGCCTCAGTGATCAAGGCTGTGAAATGGGACTGAAGCTGCCCTCACCTCACAGGGCTGTTGAGGAAGGTGGTGAACAGGCGACGTGCAAAGTCCGGGGAATGCCTGTCACAGCTTCCTCCTCTTCCCCACAGGGCCACCCGTTCATCGTGCAGTTCAACGATGGAAATGCCACCGTGGTGTCTATGTGGGTGTGCAGGGCGCTGGAGGAGAGGCGGAGCCAGCAGGGCCCCCCCTGAGGCTGGGGTGGACGCTGAGAGCTCAGGACTGGTCACCAAGGGGAAGACCCACCTGTTGCGCCTTCTCCGTTTGCTGTCCGCACTGAAAGAGCTTTGCTGGACTCACCTTTGACACTGCTGGCAGATGGCCTTGCCTAGGGAGCCCTCAAGGGTGGCCCGCCCTGCAGAGCCAGCCCTCGCCCGCCTCAGGTCTGGAAGCCTGACTGGCAGGGTGGGTGGAGGGCTTGGGGCATCAAAAACGGAGGCCCCTACACCCTGGCCCTTTCTTCTTCCTAACCGTCGTCTTTGTCAAGGTTGGGCCCCGTCAGCTTCCCTGATGGGAATAAAAGTATTACTGCTTTGTAGCTGCCTCCTGCCATGAGAACTGTGCTGCGCAGAGTGTTGCCCACCCAGGGCTGGGAGCAGGGCAGGGATGGCGGGGGGGTGGGCAGTACCAGCCCCTCCCCAAACATGCTTCCTCCAGTTCTCTGAGGAGGCTCGCAGATCAACCCATTTGACAGGTTAAAAACTGAGGTGTGGAGTTCCCTGAGGCAAGTCACCTGGCACAGAGTGGCCAGTCAGCGCCCATCTTGGGCCATTGCTGGGCTGGAGTTTGTCCTCACCCTCAAGGGCCAGGCAGTCCCGGCTCCAACTCTGGCTCCAACACGGTGATCTGAGCTGGAGCTGTGGGGGAAGGAGACCCAGAGCTGGAAAAGGACTGGGGTGGTTCTCAGAGGCACCCCCTTCTTGCCCACCCCAGCCCCGCCACCAGCTCCTCTCCACAGCGACTTGGCCCCCACTGCCCTGGCCCCCGCCCTCAGCACGGCTCACTCACCTCGGGCCATTCAGAGCCATCCTGTTGAGTAATGCTCTCAACCACCCGCCAGGTAAGTGTTTTTCAGGAGGCCTCTCCTCCCATTTCACAGGTAAGGAAGCGAGGCTCAGAGAGGCTGGGGTTCCACTTGGCAGTCCCAGTGTTATAAGAGCCCCCTCCGCCACTCCTGCCTCCATCCTCCCAGTGCCCTCTGGCGTGCTGGGCCACGGCCTTGCTGCCTTTCTTTCACACCCCACAGCTTGCCCACACGGAAGTCCTGTTGTCTTTGCCTGCAAAGTGTATTGATTCCACTGCTTCCCATGCTCATCCAAGGCACCACGCCTGGACCAGCAGGCAGCCCCCTCCCAGGGCCCCTGCTCCCACCTCCCCAGCAGTCTGTTCTCCACACAGCCGCTAGAGGGAGCTGGTTGGAACACTGGGATCATGGCCCTCCCCACCCAGAACCCCCAGGAGCTCCTGTTTGCTCACAAGGCCCAGCGGTGGCCTGTATGACCCTATAGTCTGCCGCAGGCCCCCACCCCGTTATCTCTGACCTCAGCTCCCATCACCCCCCACTCTCACTCCACTCCAGCCACCTGGCCTCCTTACTAACCCTTGAACATCCAGGCCCACTCCCCACTGAGGGCCACCACAGAGACACCAAGCTGACCCCCAAACTGCAGGAGCAGCTCATGCTCCCTGTGTAGCGCAGGGCTGTGGGGAAGTGGCTGCCCAGCCCCGGACCCCAGCTCCCAGTCCCCCATTCGTGAATCAGGGGCCTAGGGGCTAGTGCTCGTCAGCGGAAGCTGATGGCAGGTTGCTTCCTGGCCAAGGAGCCTAAGAAGCCGATGTGCCTTCTGTGCGCCATGTTTTCCCACCCTCTTCTAAACGGACAAGTGACTGCGGTGGGAGGCAGGGAAGGGCTGAGATGCCAGCGGAAGGAGCCTGAATCCTTGAATCACCACATGGAGGAATGTGTCACCCCCAGGAACTCTTGCATTGATGACTGTTCAATGAGCTTGAACTAAACTGTTTTGCGTTTATGTTCCTGGCAGCTAGTATTACACCACCTCATACAGGCCTTCGTACCAAATGCAGGATGTTTTCCCCTGTAGTGTATCCACGTGGCTCCCTTCTGTCCCATTCAGGTCTTTGCTCACATGGCATCTCAGTGAGGCCTGACCTGACCACCCTATTTGAAACCTCAGCCCGCCCACAGCTGCTCCCTGGGACCCATGTTCCCCTTGCCTGCACCACCGCCCTCCATCACATTTGTTACAAACCACTAATTGTACTCACTTGTCTTATCTTCCACCTCCTCCCTCCACCCCCAGTAGAACCTACTGTTTTCTTCACATGATATCCACTCCCCGCCGCCCCAGTGCCAAGAACCTGGTCTTGCAGGTGCCCAGTAAGTGTGGGCTGAGTGGATGGTGGTGGGGCTATGGTTCCAGCGCTGCTCAGCTCTTTGCCCATGAAGGCTCAGCCTCTGTGTGACATCCTTTTATTTCCTGGGGCAGAGTCGTCATGTTCTTGGTAACACTTTTCAAGGTGGTGCCGGTCTCCAGCTGCCCCTGGGCCTCAGGCAGAGCATTCATCCACTTACCGAGCACCTGCCGCATCCCTGAGGCTGGGAGGTCACAGGACGAGATGAGGCCCGGGCCATCGAGGCTGCTGCTCCCCGGGTCAGTGCTCAGGGCGGGGAGACCTGCATGGAGCACATGTTGTGGAAAGATGCTCCCCAGAGGGACCTGCCCAGCCCAGGACATGAACCAGCCACCACCCAGACACAAAGGTCATCCTTACTTTGAGAAGATGCACCCAGGCAGCCTGTTGTCCTTGGATCCCAAGCCCAGGGAGAGAGGGAGAATGAGCAGGAATCCCATGTCAGCACTTGCTGAGGGCTTCCTTTATCAGCTGTACCATTCACATGAGGTAGGAGCTATTGGGAATGCCCTCATTTTACAGATGGAGAAACCAAAGCACAGAGAGGTCAAGAGACTTGTCCAAGGACACCCAGCAAGTGAGTAGCAAGGTACTCTTTGGAACGCAGAGCCATACTCTCAACCACACGCTTAACCATGGTTCCAGAAGTCAGCTCTACAAGCACTGCCTGTGTAACATGTGAGCAGGCGCACACCCTGTCCTCTAGACCAGAGTTTGCACACGAACTCTGGTGTGCAAGGATACTGTATCGGTACCTTTGGAATGGGGCCCAGGGATCTGCTCGCTGCTCAGCCCCCTCCACTCCGACACAGCGCCCTCCAGCGGCACTGAGAAACACATCCTCCAGAGGGCTCGTCAGAGACTTCCCAGGTGGCTTTCGTGGTAAAGAACCTGCCTGCAATGCGGGAGACGCAGGTTCGGTCCCTGGGTTGGGAAGATCCTGGAGGAGGGCGTGGCAACCCACTCCAGTATTCTTGCCTGGAGAATCCGCATGGACAGAGGAGCCTGGCGGGCTATGCTCCAGGGGATCGCAGAGTCTGACACAACTGAGTGACTAACGCTTTCACTTTAACTTTTTCAGAGGGCTCTTCAAGGCCCTGGACCAGGAAACCAGCTTTCAGGATGACCTTGGACAAAGCATGTCTCATTCTGAGCCTCAGTTTCCTCTTCAGTAAATGCAGGAGTCAATCCCACCAAGTCCTGGAGTTCCTCCCAGCCCTGATGTTCCAGAACAAGGCTTCTCACTTTGGGGGGTCACGAACTGCTGTGTGCATACCATAGAAGTGACAGACCCTTGCCGCCAGGATAATGTGCCCCTGCACGTGCACACCCAGGAAGTTTGTCCACACCTTAGAGTCCGTGGAGTCGTGGAACCCACTCACTCAAGGGCTCCAGGTCTAGACCCTCAGCTTTGCTACGGCCCCCGAGGTCTGAGTTTCTCTCAGTTCAGTGTTGGGAAGATAGGGGGCTGGGCAACCCCTGAGGGGTTCTTCTCCAAAGACCCCTCTGGCTGGCGGGCAGGGCCACCTTCAACCCATTTAGGTTTGGTCATCCCCCCCAGTCACCCTTAGCAGCCCCAAGGCCAAGCTGCCCTTGCTCTGAGGGTCATGAAGGACTGAGACCAGGCACATAGAGGGACAGGAGTGAGCTCCTGACTGCCCAACTGCCACCTCACCTGGCCCACACTGCCAACCCCACTCCTCCGTCCAGGCCCCTCTTAAAAGCCCCGCTCCTCTTAGAAGCTTCCTTTGCCTTTCTCTGGTACAGACTGTGAGCCCGCCGAGGGTCCGATTCATCAGCCTAACACGTGGCACGTGGCAGGTTCTCTGAGGTGGGGGAGGCTGGGATAGGAAGGGTCAAGCCCGCAAGCCCCTCCCTGGGCTCAGTGACACCGATTTGCCTTCTAACCAGAGCCTCCTGGAGACCAGAGCCCCATGGGATGCAGCCTCGAGTCTCAGACTTTCAGGGAAGCCTGGAAGGTGGTGTTTTCTGGGACAGGTCGGTCCTCGTGGAGACCCCAGGTCATACTGGGAAGTGGGCCCCACCCAGGGCTTGGAGCCAAGTCCCCTCAGCACTCAGCCACCTGGACCTTCCTTGTCCTGCCCTTTGAGCTTTCCCATCTGGGAAACACGGGGTTACAGGACTCCAGAGCTTTGGAGATCTTCCAAGAAGGAAATGGGAACAGGGAGGAACAGTGGGACCCTTGTTCCCCAGGTATGGTCAGACAAAGGCCCTGCAGCTGCAAAGTAGTGCGATCCAGAGCCCAGCCTAGTGGGGGGAGTCGGGCCACTGCAAGGTGGGCTGGACGCTGTAGCCTGGCTGAGAAAGCCAGGGGTGCTCCGCCTGCAGGCCAAGAACCAGGGCCCTTGTACTTGGGCTCAACAGACCTGGAGCTTTGCGGGCAGGCATATGCTTCCCGATCTCCACGCACTCGAGACTGAAGGCCAAAATATAATCTCAAAGCGAGGCCCTGGGATAGTGCCAGGCAGACAAGCCGGCAGCTCTCCAGACCCCTCTACTGCACAGGTGGGTTAGAAGGGGATGGACGGCTGTCTCCACGTGGGCTGGGGAACCCAGAGAGGACCGAGATACTGCCTTAAAGATGTCTTCCATCCCCACTGACTGCTGCCCACGTTCCCCATGGGAGCTTCATCCTTTAGCTAAATCTGGGCCCTATTAGAACGGGCCTTCAAGCAGCCAGACACAGCTGAGTCCAACCACAGGTGGGAGGCTGAGAAGAGGAGCAGCTCTGAGGGGCACGTGGAGAAGGTCAACAGCTGCGGTGATGTGGGATGGGGTCGGGGGAGGCGGGATGGTGGAGGGGTGGGAGCCTGCACAGGTGGAGGCAGTAAATGGCGTAGGATGCATTCCCCATGCCAGGAGCAGAAGGGGGATGGGAAGGGTCCGCAGCCCTCCGTGGTAGGGCTGGGTTTTGATGCACTTCCTGGCATTGTCATGACTCCTTTCCGGTTGGCAGAAACCATGTCCCGCTCCACCCGAGATGCCCATATAACCTAAGAGGCAGGCGGGTGTGCCTGGCAATGGGTGGGGCCCTGCAGAGGGCAGCCAGGGAGAATCCCAGAGACAGCCCAGGCTGGCACAAGCCACCAAGATGGATGATGAAGTCGGGCAGGGGGAGCTAGCAGAGCCCGGCCTCGTAATGACAAATTTTCTGCTGAACAACTACAAATATTCGTGGTGACTTTGGACCGAGTCAGAAAAAGACTTTGTTTCCTCCCTTGGCGGCATCATTTGTCTTGTTTTGAAGCCATGAGGTTGCAGGCACGAACTTATAGACCAAAGTTTGTCTTAATTGCTGTGGTGTCACCACCTCTCTGGCAGATAACAGCACAATGAACGAGTCGATGGGGCTGAGCCCTCCAGGTCCTTCTTCTAAAGTGAGACAAATTTCCCTTCTTTGAGCCCAACAGTCCATCGGCAGCTCTGTCATTTATTTATCTCCCTAACAGTTTGCATTAACTTGCAAGGGATAAAAAGTCTCTCCTGCCCGCAGACTTAGTTAAAAGCATCCAGTTGGGTTGTACTGCTGATTCTTCCTAAGAGTTTGCCTTTTATCCCCCCCCCACTGGAGGAAGTGGGGAGTAGGGAGAGCAGTGGGGTGCACACTGAGAAAAGCAGACAGGGGGTGGGGAAGGGGGAGAGCTTGAAGGATCCCCTGAGTTTCAGTGTCCAGGTCACTTTAGTTCTTAGAAAGAGGAGAAATAGTGCTGGCTTGCAGTATCAGCTGGGCTGCCTTCACACTCACCTTGTTTGGTCCTTCCCAGCACCCCTGCAAGGGAAGGGGCATGATTGCCCCACCTCTGTCTCCCACTTCATGTTCCCCTCACAGAGGGGGATGCCCTAGCCCTTTTTCTAAAAAAAAAAAAAAATTGTTTTTTTATTCAGGTGCACCAGGTCTTAGTTGCATCATGTAGGATCTAGTTCTCCAACCAGGGATCAAACTCAGGTCCCTCCCAGGAGCTCAGAGTCATAGCCACTGGACCACCAGGAAAGTCCCTCTAGTCTTAAATGAGCTGAGCGTTTACTCTGAGCCTTGGCACAGGCTGTTCCCTCAACCCTGGACAACTTTGCCTACCACTCCTTTTCTCCTGACCAACTCCTACTCATCTTCCAAGGCTCAGATGAACTGTTCTGGGGAGGCATTTTTCAACACTCCCCCCAGCTCCCCATCACCACTCAGCCTCACTGTCTTGACCTCATCGGTTTTCTCGCACCGCCTGTCTGCCTTGTTCCAGTGAGAGCCCCAGGAAGGCAGGAGCTGGGGCACTGCCTGACATTCAAGAGATGCTCAAGAAATAGTGGTTAAATAAATGAAGGGGAGACTGGTGGGACCAAGGAGCTTCAGAGAAATCAGTGACCTGGCCTCTACCACCCCACCATGTGGGAACAAGACCTTGGTTAATACTGGGCAGCAGTGGAGTGCAGATGCTCTCTTCTGTTCTGCATTTTCCTGATATAATGCAACAATCATGTATTACTTATATAATAAAAAATAATTTGTTTTAAAGATAGTTTAAATCTGGTGATCAGCAAGGCAGTGGGGAAAGGCAGCATTCAATGTGAGTTTTCTGACACCCAAATCGAGCACTTCTCCACCCATGCCTCCCGGATCCGTTTGGCAGTCCTGTGCCGGAGACAGCGGAGTATAACAATGAGCATCAGGGGTCTGGGCTTGCAGACCTGGGTTGGAATCCTCACTCCTCCACCGACTCGCTGTGCAACCCTGGGCAGGATGCCTAACCCCTCTGGAAGGGCCTCAGTTTCCTCATTGGTAAAATGGGGTCATGACGATGTCCTCCTAATGGGTTGTTGGTGTCATTATCGAATCATTCTCCAGTCTGATGGGACATGCCAGAGCACTTCCCCAAAGCGCTGGTTTCCTCCCCCAGACACCCCTGCCACACTTTCACACAGACCCACACAGCCACCCCTCAGTCCCTGTGACCCCCCACCTTTTCATCTGCCCCCCCCCCCCGCCCTCCAAGTCGGGAGAAGGACAAAGGATGGGAACGTAAGATATATCACCGCTAGCGAGGGCCACTGCACATCTGGTGTGAGAGCCTGGCCTGGGCTTGCTGGACTCTTAATGGCAGTGCCTGTGGGTGACCACACTGCCCCCCACCAGTGTGATCCTCAGCCCACACCCAGGCCTGCCTCAGCTTGCCCAGGAGGTCTGTGCAGCTCCAGGCAGTAGCTCCAAGCTCAGCCTTGGCCACACCCAGGCTCTGGATTCCAGGCTCAGGAGGCCAAGGAGGGGGACAGAAGCACCCTCACCCAATGCACCCATGCTCTCATCATATTCTGCAATCAAGTTCCTGCACACACTCCAGCTTTGCAGAGCCTCTTTTTGAGAGACATCTGTAGTAGGCACAATATGGGGACAGCCCCCCCACTACAAAGATCTTCACAGCCTGACCCCAAGAATCCATGAATATACTCACGTGGCTTTAAAGATTATCCTGAAAAGAAAAAAGATAATCCTGAATTATCCAGGTCAGCCCAGTGTAACCACAAGGGTAGAGGACCACTTTAGAGAAGGTGGAAGAGGGAGGCAGGAGGGACCAGGCAGAGGCGGAGAGCTCTGAACACGCTACACTGCTGCCTTTGAAGATGGAGGAAGGAGCCAAGAGCCAAGGGGTGCAGGCAGCCTCTAGAAGCTGGCAAGGATGAGGAAGCCGATTCTCCCTAGAGCCTCCAGGAGGAATGCAGCACCTTGCCAAGGCCTTGAATTTAATCCAGTGAAACCCATTTCCAATTTCTGACCTCCAGTATTATAAAATAATACATTTGTATTGTTTTAAAACACTGTGGTGATGTGTTATGGCAGAAATCGGAAACTAAATGTCTCCTCTTCATTTTCCAGCCCAAGCTGTTTCAAATATCTTTGAAACACATCCTTCTGTTTGCACATACTTTTTGTTGTTGTTGAGTCACTAAGTTATGTCCAACACTTTGCATCCCTATGCTCCTCTGTGCATGGGGTTCTTCAGGCAAGAATACTGGAGTGGGTTGCCATTTCCCTCTTGAGGGAATCTTCCAGGACCAGGGACTGAACTCAGGACTCCAACATTGGCAGGCAGCTTCTTTACCCCTGAGCCACCTGAGAAGTGCATGTATTTCCAGACCTCCATCCTTAGCTGTCCTCCCCATTCACCAGCCGATGCCTGCTCTCCTCTCTCTTCCCCTCCCCCAGCACCTTGTATCCAGTGCCAATAACTCCCATTTTCCAGGAGCCTTATTCCCTCCTCCAGTTCTATTCCTCTCTTGGTTCTCCTCCCCTAACAGAGCTCAGTGCTCTGGTCTCCTTGACCCCTGGAGGGTGACCCTTACAGCACCTCAGTTATCTCAGTACCAGGGACTAGGGACTCCCCCAGGATCTCTGAATGCTCCAGCTTGCCCAGCTTAGGCTCTGGAGACACTGTTTATTCATCAGATCCTTCCTCAGCACCTCCTGTGTTCCTGGAGCTGGGGAAACGGCAGGAATCAAGACAAGCTAGTCCCTGTACGCTGGGGCCTCAGTTTCCTCAACAGCAAAATAGGGATGATAATATCTGCTGTGCAGGATGATAATATCTACTGTTATTGTGAAGATTAGAAATAGACTGGCCCCCTCTCTGGGGAGGCCCCATCTCTCCTGGGGAAAGCAAGAGAGTCATTTCTCCAGGCCAGAAAATCCAGTGGGGTGCCAAGACAACTTAACGGGGAGAGGATAATATTTTCAACAAATGGTGCTCTGAAAACTGAATATCCATATGCAAAAGAATAAATTTGGATTCCTACCTCATATCATAGACAAAAAAATTAACTGTAAGTGGATCAGAGAACAAAATGTAGGAGCTAAAACTATAAGGTTCCTAGAAGAAAATATAAGAGTAAATCTTATGATCTTGGGTTCAGCAAAGCCTTCTCGGTTCTCACACCTAAAGCACAAGTAGCAAAAAATAAAAGGTACATTGGACATCATCAAAACTAAAAACTTTTGTGCTTCAAAAGAAACCATTAGAAAGTGAAAAGACAACTCACAAGGTGGAAGAAGTTATTTGCAAATCATGCATCTGATAAGGGACTTGTTTCTGGAATATATAAAGAATGCTCTCAATAATAAAAGTACAAATAATCCAGTTGAAAAATGGGCAAAGGATCTGAGCAAACATTTCTGGAAAGATGTACAAACGGCTAATGAGCACATGAAAAGGATGTTCAGATTCATGACTCAGCAGATAAACACAAACCAAAACCACAATGGGATACCATTTCACACCCACGAGAATGGATAATAAAAAAGATAGATAATAAACAGTACTGTCAAAGACGTGGAGGGACCAGAACCCTCATATATCACTGGCGAGAATGAAAATGGTGCAGCGCTTTGCAAAACCAGTCTGGTGTTTCCTTAAAAAAGACTAACATAGAATTACCATATAACCAGGACTTCCCTGGTGGCTCAGATGGTAAAGCATCTGCCTACAATGCAGGAGACCCGGGTTCGATCCCTGGGTCAGGAAGATCTCCTGGAGAAGGAAATGGCAACCCACTTCAGTATTCTTGCCTGGAAAATCCCATGGACAGAGCAGCCTGGTAGGCTACAGTCCATGGGGTCACAAAAAGTCGGACACGACTGAGTGACTTCATTCACTTACCATATAACCTGACAATTCTATGCTTAGTATGTACCCAAGAGATATATTAAAACATACAGTCACATAAAAACTTGTATATTAGTGTTCATTGCAACTTCATTCATAATAGTCAAAAAGCAGACACAATGAAAATATTCATCAGTGGATGTATAAACAAAATGTAGGATATCCATACAATGGAATATTATTTGGAAATAAAAAGGAATGAAGTAATGATAGATGCCTCTGCATAGATGAACCTTAAAAATATGCTCCATAGAAGAAGCCAGACACAAAAGATCACATTTTGTACATTTCCAATGACATGAAAAGCCCAGAACAGGCAAACAGAAAATAGTAGTTGCCAGGGGCCAGGGGAAGGTGGGAAGATAGCTAATAGGTACAGGATTTCTCTTTGGGGTGATAAAAATATTCTTAAGTTCATGGTGGTGGGACATCCCTGGTGGTCCAGTGGCTAAGAATCTGTGCTCACAATGCAGGAGGGCCAGGTTCAATACCTGGTCAGGGAACTAGATCCCACATGCTGCAAATGAGACCTGGTGCAGCCAAATAAATTAAATAACTGTTTTTAAAAATTGATGGTGGTGCACAACTCTCTGAAGATATGAAAAAGCACTGAATTGTATACTTTAAATAGGTGAATTATATGGTATGTGAATGACATCTCAATAAAGCTCAACCTGTCCTAGCAAGCAGACCGAACTCCGCCAAGGTTCAGGCAATTGTCCAGAACTGATCTGAGGCTGTCAGGGAAGGGAACTCATAGATGTTGACCACCTACTCTGTGCCATGTGCTTTGCGTAGGGCTGGGACTGTGAGAAGGATTTTCAGGAGCCCGAGAGTGAATCCCTGCTCAAATGGTGCACCCAAGGCGTTCAGTCTAGTCCAAGATTGTGCTGTGTGCCATACACTCGGCACCTGATTTAATTGTTATGACATCTCTGTGAGATCCTGAATAGCCCTGACCCGGTAAGGCCAGGAACTAGTTTACAGATGCAAGTTTGGAGACTCAACCAGAGCAGACCTAGGATTTGAACCCAAGCCTTGCTGAGTCCAGAGTGTGTTCTCTTCCCAGCCCTCCCCGATCATGTGTGGAGGAGGCCCTGGGAAGGAAACCCTTGTTATCAGCCAATACTCAGCAAACCTACCAGCGGCTCCCCACCTGCCTCCCAGAGCTCATTTCCTCCTTCTACAAGCAGCAGCCTGCAGCCTTCACAGGCTCTGCCTGAGTAGCCTTGCCTGAATCCATGTGGGAGGCAAGAATCCAAATATCCTCCTGCTGCTGCTAAGTTGCTTCAGTCGTGTCCGACTCTTCGCGACCCCATGGATTGCAGCCCACCAGGCTTCTCCATCCATGGGATTCTCCAGGCAAGAGTACTGGAGTGGGGTGCCATCGCCTTCTCCGAATATCCTCCTAGACATCACCAGAGATCACAGAACCTTCAACTCTTCCTTGAAGAACCAGATTGGCCACTAGACACCAAAGACACCATTCCATCACAATGGCCAACCCAGCTCACAGCCTTTCCACTCAAATGCCGTTCATTCATTCATTTAGCAAGCACGGTCAGCAACAACTGTGTACTAGGCCTTGTTCTAAGCCCTGGCAATATGATAGCAGACAAAACATTCCAGTGGGAGAGACAGAAGACACCCACAAAGAAATCAGGAACTATTAACCAATGAACCATCCAAGGATGAAAACAAAATAGCATCAGACAGACAGGAGTGAGGGGTCCAAGCAAGCAGACAGGCTTAGAGGAGGCCCAGTATAGCGTCCAGGAGAGGTCTCTGAGACCTCTGAAAGGCAGGCACTGGGGAGAGAAAGGAAGGTAGGCTGTTCTATGGGGCAGAAACCTCCAGGGGCCATTGAATTTTCTTCCTATGTATTCCTTTGGTTGATAGGAAATTTTGAAGTGTCTACCGAGTTTCCCTTGTGCTAAGAACTTTGGAAAGAGACTTGGGGCCAAGCTGGGGCTGACATAGGGGAGGCAGCTGGGGACCAAACTAGAGATTTGGGGCTGAGGGAGAGTCCTGTGGCCAGCTAAACTACTCACCCTTCCTCTTTCAAAATACCTCTGTTCAGGCCTAGGGGATCTCTGTCTAGTTGGGGAAATAAGTCTGTCCTGGGCTCCCTCCTTAGTCCCTCCCAGCCTAACTTTCATCCCCAAGTGCAGAGAGACCCCAGAGTGGGCAGAGCGGGACCCTGCAACCTTCATACATTTTAAGTTCTCCTGGCACTGCCCCTTCCACAAGCTTAAGCCACCTACACCCAAGCAGGGTCCCATCCCCACAGGGCTCCACAAAAAAAAGATGTTCCTCTTCAGTACTCTTGGGCCTCTGAGTCAACCCTTCAGTGCCAGTGTGCCCATGCTACAGACGCACATATTGAGGCCAAGTCAGGGTCCATGGTTACTCAAGTGGTCAGTAGAACTGGATCCAGACGGAGACCTTCCTCTCTCATTTTGATGTCCCCAGGAGCCCTTCCTTGGGAGGAGTGCTGGTCTGGCCGCTGATCCCCAGGAACCCGGTCTGGGCCACAGGAACCCAGAGTGTGCGGCTTCCGGCCAGTCCCGCCCCCACAACGCGGGAGCTTCCGTCTTCCTGTCCCCACATGGAACCAGGTGGACACTTCTGAGCACCTTCGCGCAGGCTCTGTGGCCCCCTCGCCTCCCCGACGACCTCACCTCTGTTCGCTGATGCGGCCAGCAGGCCCCACCCGCCCAGCCACCTTCATTCGCTCTAGCTGGCGGCCGGGCGGGGCTAGGGTCTATCTGGCCGTCGGATTAATATCGATATTAAGTAAACAATAAATTAGCAAAACTACAAGAAAATTTTACAGCCCTTTGCATTTGGCAATCATTGAGTGTTAATTAGAAATTCATTACAATTAAAACCCTGCCTAAACAGGGCCTGCGCGCCTTAATTACATCTGATTTTTAATTCAGAATACGTGTTTACACAGTAAGCGCTACGTACCCCATGATTATCCCCAATCCTCTTTATACTGTACTAATTATGTAAATTAAACCTAATTAACTGACGAAAACTGCCGTTAATTCAACTGGTAAAAGATATGTGCTTGCGGAGGAGGCGCGGCCGCAGCCCAAGACAGAGCTGGAATGGGCACGGGATGCCCGGCTGCGTGGACGCGACGCCAGTGACTCAGAGGCAGCATGGACACGGCGGGGGCTGGTGGGGTGCAAGCCAGGCGCGTCCCTGATCCTGGCCCTCCGACCCTGGTGCACCCAGCAGTGGGTAAAATAGAATCCGCGCCAGAGGGGGTCAGAAAGGCCAAGGGCACTGACTCCAGCGCATTCCCCAGCCGCTGGACTGAGCTGCGGGACTCAGAGCCCCCTCTGAGCAAGAGGGATGCCGCCCTCCCCCGTCTGAGCCTGAGTTCAAGTCCCAGCGCTGCCCCACACTGGCTGCCTGCATCTGAGCAAGTCACCTGGCTTTGCTAGGCCTGTTTTCCTCCTCGCGGAGTGTTTCGAGGGCGACCCTAAAAGCTCCTCGTGAGCTGCGCAGTGCTTGTCTTCCGTTCATTAAACGACGCCCTCCAGGCAGCGTGCAAGACACGATAGTTGGGGTCTGGGAGATCAGCCTGCATCCCTTATTGACTGAGGAGCCTGGGTGAGTTGGCTTCCACTGCCTGACCCTCGATTTCCTACCTGTAAAATGGGAATAAATGGTCTTTACCTATTCCCAGGGTCGTTGTGAGAAAGGGCTCTGCCAACTGAGATGCTCTTTGCGGTGATACCAACTGGACGCTGGTCCAGCGCAGAGTCCAGGCCCGACCCCAAGACCCCTCCTCGGAGATTACCATATCTCAAGCGAGCGGCGCCCCTTCCCCAGCCTCTGCCCAACGCGTTTAAGTCTTTCTCTGCTTCAGACCCGGTGGAAGAGCAGGGTGGGTCTTCGAAGTCAGAGAGGGCGCAGGGAGCTGTCCACGGATTGGTGCTGAACGGAGACGCAGGGGTCAACCTGCATCCCCTTCCCCCGCACCCCACGGTGCTGCATCCGCAAAGGGAACTTTTGTCTAAGAAGTCCCCCGAGACCGCGCGGCCCGGCTGCCAGGAGTGCCCCGGAGGCCGTCCCCAGAGGCACTGCTGGCCATCGCAGTACAATAGAGGTAGGAAAGAGAGGCCCAGCTCAAGGGGATCCTCCCCATCGTCTTTCCACTCCAACCCCCACCACCCTGAGGGCGTCCGGGCTCCAGGATCGTTGTCACCATCACACCGAATTCTGAGATGCCTTTTAAAAAATCATTAGGAGGCTAAGAATAATTACCGAACGGGATTGTAATTATGGGGTGAGGAGGCCGGCCAAGGGAGGGGGATGAGGGGTGGAGTCTGGGGGACGGCTCTTGGACTGGGACAGAAAATAGGTTCCTGTTTTCCTTGGAGGGAAGTGGGATGGGGGGTGCGGGGGTGGAGATCCGCTGAGTTAGAGCGGGACAGAGGTAGAGCCTGGGAAAGGTGCACCAGTGGAGGGACAAGATTCGGAGAGAGAAAGGGGGCTGAGCAGGCTCCAGGAGGAAAGAGAGAAAGGCAAGAAAATACAAGAGAGAGAGAAAGGCTGGAGCTGATAAAGGTGAAAGAGCAAGAACCCCTCTAGAAGAGACCCCGCAGCAGAGACTAAGCCCTCAAACTTGGGGTGGGGTTGTTTCGTAGCCCTGGAAAACACGCGAGGAGCGGGTGGCAAGCCAGTTATAGGGCCTGGCCGCCCCCTCTCTCCGAGGGTAGGCCTGGGCGATCCGCTCCCACCCCCATAGGCATTTCCCAAGACCCCTGCGAGCCCGCGGAGAAGAGAAAAGCACAGGAAGTGCAGGAGAAGGGGAGATGAACCCTAGAGGAGCTGGAGTGTAGGAGGGGAGAGGGCCTGAAACCCAGAGCGAGAGGGAAGGCCAGAGGGCGAGGGCGACCCGGCGCCGTTGGCCGCGGAAGATTTATGGCAGCGCCCGGGTTCCAAGGACTGGCTGCGATCGCCGCTGCTGCCCGTGTCAGGAGCTGCCGCGGCCGCTGCGCCCCCTGCACGGGCAGCCCGCCGCGCCCCGGGCCATGCCTGCCATTATTAACTTCTGTTTGATTAGGGTAATTGTTCAAACTTGGACTGGACAGTATGATTAATTACAGTTTAATTAACGTGTCCATTAAGGACACTTAATGCCACAGAGGGGTGGGAGGGGCGGGTAGGGGGGTGTCCGGGTGCGGGCAAAAAGGGAGGGAGTACCACTAGTAACTCAAATAAGGAAAGACGGAGACTGAGAGAGAGGGAGAAAACCGGACCTACTGAGTCGTGGGGGGAAAGAACGGTGAAGACAGAAATCGACAGAAAAGTGAAGAGGTGGAAAGAAATGGAGCTCTTCAAAGAGAGAAGATGCCAGGGAGGGTCTGCAGCATCAGGGACTAGACCCTCACCACCAGGAAACTAAGTTAACAGGAGAGCTAGGGAGGGGTCTAGCTTTCAACTAGTAGTTGACCCCAGATATCACCCAGAGATGACTTGGCTCCTGGCCTGGGCTGGTTGGTGTTAATGGAGGGGGGGCGGTGGTTAAAGGCCCAGGACCCCCCTAAACCCAGTTCCCGAGCCCACAGCTCAGTGAAGGAGAAAGGAGGCTGTCCTGACACCAGTGCATCCAAGTCAGAGGCGTGGGCGAGTTGGTTCTGCCCCTTCCTGGCTACTATCCCCTGGTACCTCACACCATGATCTCTACTCCGACTTCCCAGGGTCACCTCCCTGGCCCGAGAGTGCGGTATGCATTCTCAAGCCCTTTCCTTCTGAGTCTTCCTTAGCCCTTGGTCTAGCTCCTTGCCACTTAGTCTGGAGAGCTGAGCCCTCCCCCACTTTGCCCTTGGGGGCAAACTTTGTGGCCCCGGGCTCCTCCTTCCTCCCGGTCCCGTTAGCGAGCTTGGGCTGCTGGTGCGGGGCTCAGGGAACAGGTGTGTGGCCGCTTACCTGGGGCGCCCAGAGCCGGGAGCTGCAGGAAGGCGGCGGGGCCAGGCGCGTGGCCCGCGGGCTAGCTATCGGACCCCGGGAGGGCGCGAGTGACTGCACGGGCGGTGGGTGTGGCGCCCCGGCTCGCAGATGTCAGGCGCGCCCGCCCCGCGCTGGGCTCGCCACTCGGGCTGTCCCCGCGCCTTGCCAGTCGCCGCGCTATGCTCTCCAGGCTTCGGCCTCCGCGCCGGGCCCGTCCAGGGCCTCAGGGGCAACCGCACAGGGCACCCATCTTTCTACCCGGGACCCTGGAGCCCTGCGCCTGCTGAGAGCCTGCGCCGCGCGGGAGGGGCCAGTGGGGCCGCGGGTGTGAGAGCGGGGAGCCCGGGAGCGCGGCTGTGCGCGCGCGCGGGGAGGGGCCGCGCCGTCACCCGGAGAGCCCGGCGGATCCCCGACTCCCGCCCGCCGCTCCGCCGGCCGCGCACCTCCGTTCACCGCTCGCCCGGCTCCAGCCGCCGCCGCACGGTGAGTACCCGCGCCCGGTAGCTGGCTGACCCCGCGCCTTGTCTCTACAGCTTTTTTCGTTTAGTTCCGATATGGGTTCTTGTGGTTGTTTTTATTATTAGACCTCAAGACTCCACCGCCCCACTCTCTGCGCTGCCTGACTCCAGCCTCGTCGCCCTCTCCAATCTCACCCCTCAAGCCCCAGGAGCCGGCGAGGGCTCCCAGAGCCGCCCTGGCCGCTGCTCCTTGTCGCTGCGCACAGCGCTTTGCCCTGGCTTTTGAAATTCAGTTCCGTTCCTAGGGTCCTCTTTCTCCTGGTTCCAGGGTCCGGAGTCCCCTCCTCTCACTCGGAAAGACCCTGAGGGGACTCCAGACCCTCATCTTGGAGAAGACGCGCTCGGCCCAGGGCTCTGCCTTCACTGCATGCGGGCAGGGCACACTTGCCGATTTCGGGAAACCGAGAAGACATCTTCATTTCCCATAGCCGCGGCACCCCCTTCCATCTCCCTAGCCAGCCTGAAGACCCTTCGGGAGGGGGGTGCGGGGTTTTTCTTGCTGATCCCTCAGCCGAGGGGTTAGGACAGTGCTTTTGCTTCCTAAAATATTGCAAGGGACTTCAACGCAAAAGAAGGGTCAACTAGTTTCAGTTTGATCCACGGAGATAAAGATGAAATAGATAACAGATAAATAGCTTGATACTTGAAGAAGGTATGAAGACAGATGGGAGAAAGAGGAGCGAGCAGGGAGAGACAGACAGCTCAGGGACAGATAAGATCGACAGATGAAGGAGGGAGAGAGGCAGAGGGAGAGAAGATCCCAGGCTTTTGAGCTCGGATGCCCTGTCTGGCTGGAGCTGCCCTTTGAAAATGGATTTGTCAGTTTCTGCTGAGTTTAGAGGAGGAGCCCTCAGGACTGGGCTGTCTGGGCCGCAGGACTGCCTGCAGCCGTGGGCCCAGTGCAAGCCTCCCCTGTCTGAGGACACGTGGTTGGGCTGAGCCATGTAGGGGGCCCCAAGCATCAGTCCCCGGGTCCTTCCCGCTGCCGCTGTCCACAGAGCGACTGCCTCCCTGCCTGGGCCACAGAATAAAGCTTGGGACCAGAAGTAACTTTCGACCTGGAGCCTTAGGGTGGCTTCTGAGACGGGTCAGGATTCCTCTCAGCCTGTATGAGTCAGGACAACTCCGCATGAAGGATACTCTTTAAAAAAAAAAAAGAGGATGTCCCCTAAAGAGGAAGCTCAGAACCTAGAGACTGCGTTTGGCCTGAGTGGGAAAGGTATATCTGAAGGAGGAAAACTTAGGCAGCGGGCGGCTACAAGCAAAGAAGTGGCTTCTGAGAAACTTCCTTGAGAACCTCTTCGTCCCGTGTGCTGACCCGGAGGGGAACCAGCTTGGGTCTAGACCGCAGCTTAAAAATTTAGGAAATGTGGTTAGGAATTGCTTGACCCGGATCCCACCGATGGCTGGAAAGAAAACGGTTTATATTTCCAACCGGAATCTTTCTGCTCAACGAACGCGGGGTTCCGGGTGTAAGAGGAAAAGCTGTGTTTGGGGAAAGCAGTGCTGTTATCCCGGGGAGCCAGCTGCACGGAGCTGGGTGCAGTGAGGGCAGCTCCCGGGCTGGGCGCTCACGGGGAGCTTTGGAGAGAGTCGGGTTCAGCACCGCGAACAGCGGCCGTCTCTGTCTCTCTCCACCTCCCTCACGGCCTCTAGACCCTCCTCCTTCTCCTCACCACCCCCCCGCCCCGCCCCCTGCTGTCTGGAGATGGGCAGTGACCGCCCCTCCCCCCTCCCTATTCCTCTCAGCGCTGCCCCCGCCCGCGTGCATGCGCGACTGAGCAGAGGGGCGGCCTGTCCCCGAAGTCCGAGCTTCGGGACCCGGGCGGATAGGGCAGGCTGCGAGGGTGGCCGAAGTCTTACGGATCTGGGCACCAGGAAGCCTGGCTTTGGCAATGGCTTTGCTGTGTGGCCTTGGGCAAGTCACTCTCCGTCTCTGGGCCCCACTTCCTCCCCAGCCCGAAAACAGGATCGGGTTCCTAGCTACCCAGGCATTCCTGAGGTCTCAATTACCCCTACTCCTCCTCCAAACCCCAGGGGCTTTTGTTCCAGCGCCAGCACGCGTCTGAATAACAAAAGGCCCGTCCAGGGGGGCGAATGAGCTAGGACTCCCCATTGCCAAGTTTCCCCGCGCGCCCGACTCTGCGCGCCCTGCTGGGCGGGCCCGGGCGGCGTTGGCGCTGAAAATGGCTCATCGGCTCTCTGCTTTCTCTGTTTCGCAGGAGCGGCGGCATGGAGGCTCTCACCACTCAGCTGGGGCCGGGGCGCGAGGGAAACTCTTCTCCCAACTCCAAGCAGGAGTTGCAGCCCTACTCGGGTTCCAGCGCTCTCAAACCCAACCAGGTGGGCGAGACGTCGTTGTACGGGGTGCCTATCGTGTCCCTGGTCATCGACGGCCAGGAGCGCCTATGCCTGGCGCAAATCTCCAACACCCTCCTCAAGAACTACAGCTACAATGAGATACACAACCGCCGCGTGGCCCTGGGCATCACGTGCGTGCAGTGCACACCGGTGCAGCTGGAAATTCTGCGTCGGGCAGGGGCCATGCCCATCTCGTCGCGCCGCTGCGGCATGATCACCAAGCGTGAGGCCGAACGCCTGTGCAAGTCGTTTCTCGGTGAGCACAAGCCCCCCAAGCTGCCCGAGAACTTCGCCTTCGATGTGGTGCACGAGTGTGCCTGGGGTTCGCGTGGCAGCTTCATCCCCGCGCGTTACAACAGCTCGCGTGCCAAATGCATCAAGTGCGGTTACTGCAGCATGTACTTCTCGCCTAACAAGTTCATCTTCCACTCGCACCGCACACCCGACGCCAAGTACACGCAGCCCGACGCAGCCAACTTTAACTCGTGGCGCCGACACCTCAAACTCAGTGACAAGTCGGCCACAGACGAACTGAGCCACGCTTGGGAGGACGTCAAGGCCATGTTCAATGGTGGCACCCGCAAGCGGACCTTCTCGCTGCAAGGAGGCGGCGGCGGCGGCGCTAACGGAGGGTCGGGTGGACAGGGGAAGGGCGGTGCCGGCGGCGGCGGCGGTGGGGGCGGCCCGGCGTGCGGCGCAGACATGGCCCCAGGTCCGCCGCCGCACAAAAGCCTGCGCTGTGGCGAAGAAGAGGCCGCCGGGCCTCCCGGGCCGCCGCCTCCTCACGCGCAGCGGGGACTTGGTCTGGCGACGGGAGCTGGCGGCCCCGCGGGCCCTGGAGCGCCTGGTGGCGGCGCCGGGGTCCGCAGCTACCCTGTGATCCCAGTGCCCAGCAAGGGCTTTGGCCTCTTGCAGAAGCTGCCCCCACCGCTTTTCCCTCATCCCTATGGCTTCCCCACGGCCTTTGGTCTCTGCCCCAAAAAGGATGACCCTGTGTTAGGCGCTGGCGAACCCAAGGGCGGCCCAGGGCCCGGGAGCGGCGGGGGCGCGGGCACTGGGGCAGGAGCGGGTGGCCCAGGAACCGGCCATTTGCCCCCCGGGGCGGGGACGGGCCCGGGCGGCGGCGCCATGTTCTGGGGTCACCAGCCCTCCGGCGCAGCCAAGGACGCGGCGGCCGTAGCTGCGGCAGCCGCCGCAGCCACTGTGTACCCGACGTTTCCCATGTTCTGGCCGGCCGCAGGCAGCCTCCCGGTGCCGCCCTATCCGGCCGCGCAGAGCCAAGCCAAAGCCGTGGCGGCGGCCGTAGCGGCGGCAGCGGCGGCGGCCGCGGCTGCTGCGGGAGGTGGCGGCCCCGAGCCCCTGGACGGTACCGAGCCGACCAAGGAGGGAGGCCTGGTCGCAGAGGAGCGCTGCCCCAGCGCGCTGTCCCGCGGGCCACTGGACGAGGACGGCGCGGACGAGGCGCTGCCGCCCCCGCTGGCCCCGCTGGCCCCGCCGCCCCCGCCGCCCGCTCGCAAAGGCTCCTACGTGTCGGCCTTCCGGCCTGTAGTCAAGGACGCCGAAAGCATCGCCAAGCTCTACGGTAGCGCCCGCGAAGCTTACGGCGGTGGGCCAGCCCGTGGGCCGGGGCCGGGCGCAGGGACCGGCGGCGGCTACGTGAGCCCGGACTTTCTGAGCGAGGGCAGCTCCAGCTACCACTCCGCCTCCCCCGACGTGGACACTGCGGACGAGCCAGAGGTGGACGTGGAGTCCAACCGCTTCCCCGACGACGAGGGCGCCCCGGATGAGGCCGAGCCCGGTGCGCCCAGCACAGGAGGCAGCCCGAATGGAGACCAGACCGCAGGACCCCCGTCTATCACCTCGTCCGGCGCCGACGGTCCCACAGACTCTCCAGAAAGCGGCAGCCCTCGTCCTCGGCGCCGCCCGGGGCTACCCCCAGCCAGTCGAGCCGCATTTGGGGACCTGGCGGCCGACGACATGGTGCGGAGACCGGAGAAGAGCCCGCCAAGCGGCGGCTATGAGCTGCGAGAGGCTTGCGGACCGCTGGGGGGCCCCGCGCCCGCCAAGGTGAGCCCCAAGCCCGCCTCGCTGGTGGCGCCTCCTTGTTTACCCCTCGGCAGCTCTGGGTTGTGGGGCAGGCCCTGGCCGGGTGGGGGACTGGAATTTTTTTCTGAGCGGGCGTTCAAGCAGTAGGCCCTGGCTGCTCTGGGTAGGCCCAGCTTCGGGAGCTCTGTGGAGCTGGACTCGCGGGGAGCCCTGACTGAGGGTTTCGGAAGATCGGGAGTGGCGGTGGGGGTGGGAGGAGCAGGCCTGGAAACTGCGTGTGCTGTGTTTGTTGACTGGAGTAGGGAGGAGACAGGCCGAGATCTGCAGTCATAGAGAGAGAGAAATCAAAAGGTCTGGAAGAAAAAGACCAAAAGCCAGAGAAAAGCGCTCACGAGGCCGAGCGGGTAGCACGCCCTCCGGGATGGGGATCAGAGCCTCGGGGAAGACGGGCCAGTAAGCCGAGAAGGAGGCCTCTCCCTCAAGCTGCAGTACGGGGTCCTCGGCATCTTTCAACACCCCAACTCGCAGTTTTCCGAGTCTCAGAATTCCTGCCCCCGGAACCTCAGGGTTCGTTGGCAGGAAGCTGTCTAGACGGTATGCGGGGCGGGAGAGGGGCTCTCAGGTGTCCGCGGCCGCGGATTCGCGTGGGGGGTATGCAGCTAAGCCTGAATCGTTCGCCATTTGACAGTGGGTGGGCACACCTGTACAGTTCCATTCGGTCCATTAAAACACGAATTACTAGCCGGATGCGAAAGGCGTCATTGATGTCGGGGACTGGGCGCGGGCGGGAGAGAAGATGCTGAAAAAGAGGCGGGCGAGGAGGGTGGGGGTGGGCTTTGAGCGGCCCTTGGCTTGGGAACCGCTTTGTGTCTCGGGTAATTTTCTCAAGGGCGCTCGCAATTACCGGGAAACTACAAACGGCGATGCGACCTCCGAGGGCTCCAGGCTGCGCCGCGTGCGTCACGGCCTCTCGGGGCGCTGGGGTCCCGCGGGCAAGCAGACCTCCGTCACCCCTTCAGGTTTTCTCCTGGCTGCGGCGGAGGGCTGGGCAGCTCCAAGCCGCGGTCAAGCGCCCCCCTAACCGCCTGTCATTTCTCGGCCGCCGCAGGTGTACGCGCCCGAGAGGGACGAGCACGTGAAGAGCGCGGCGGCGGCGCTGGGGCCCGCGGCGTCCTACCTCTGCGCCCCAGAGGCCCACGGTAACGCCCCCTGCCGAGGTCGCTGGCCAATGGAATCCGGGTGGGGGGGACCGCGGGCAGAGGGCCGGGGCCAGAGGAGGCCTGCGAGGGAAGACTAGAGGAGGAAAGAGAGAAGCAGAGAAAAAGAGGGAGAGGGAAAGCAAAACACTGAAAGAAAAAGGAAGCTAAGCGAGGACTCCCAACAACTTGCATCTTTTGGTTACTTAACAACAAACCGCCCTCTCCATCGAAAAGATACCGCTCACCTACACCTTATACCCTGGGTTAAACCTTTTATAAACCACGCCTGGCACGTCTTTCAAATTCTCTCATTTATTCAGCAAGTGTTTGGGCCGAGAGTTCCGGGCGGAGGGTGGGGGCGCTTGGCCACGCGCATAGGGACCCCTGAAGTGCGCGGTAGCAGCAGCCCAATGCGGAGGTCAGAGAATGAACTGAGGGCCTCGGAAATCCGGGCAGCCTGAGCCCGGTACGATGTCTCCCCCACTGTCGCCACCCCGCGAGTCGCCGCCTGGGCCGCGTTCTCGGAGCAGGTAGACCCGGCGGCCACGCGCGCTCGCGGTGCCCCAGTATCTGCGCGCGATGTAGGTCGCTTGTCCCTGGTGGGCTCGGCTGCTCGTTTTGCTCTTTTCCAAGGGGCTAGGGAGGGGGCGTGGAGCCGGAGATGAGCAGATCGCGCGCGGGGGAGGTGGTGCCCGGCCCAAAGCCTGAGGGTGAGAGCCCAGGCGCACAGCCGGGAACCAGCGGCGGCCACGATGCTTTTAATTAGGGCTCCGGCGCCCCGACCGCGGCAGCTCTGGCCGTATCCGGGTCACGGTTTCTTTGCCTCTCCTTGAAACTCGGTTTATTGCCTTTAAGAGCCAGATAAGGAAGACAATCACTCGACCGCCGACGATTTGGAAACGAGGAAATGCTATCCAGACCAAAGGAGTATCTCCCAGCCAAGTCCGGCAAATACAGACCGAGGTGAGCCCTAGGACCCTCGCTCTCCACCCCAACCCGGGAGCTGGACCCCCAGGTCGCCCAGGTTTCCACCGACTCCAGTTTGCGAGTGAGGCTTTCTATCAAGCCTAAGGGGCTGCCGGTAAACATTTGCTGTCCTCTCGCGGCTGGCAGATAAACATTTAAACACAATGAGCAAGGGTCAGGCCAGGTTTCCTGAATTGCTTACCTCCTTGGTGGGTTTGGGGCTCTCCCGGGTAAGGGAAGGAGACTTACTAGAAGGATATGAGGAGCACCATCACCCACGTAAAACAAGTCAAAGAACATTTCCTGCCCTAAGATAGCCTATTATCCCTGGTTCCACTCTCCTGGGGGCAGGGCGGGGGGGGGGGGTGTCCACTCTCTGAGTGACCTAAAATAATGGCTTGGAAGGTGGGTAGAACTGGATGCCTGCAACTGTCTCCTCTAAAGGCAGAGGGTCTTAAATAGGTACTCAACTTAGTTCAGTTACCAGGAAGCTCACCCCTCCCCTCTCAAGGCTTCTCCCAGAACAAAACCCTTCTTACCTGCCCTTGTATCCCAGGCGAAGACGGGCTCACCCTAGATGTCACAGGAACTCAGCTAGTGGAGAAGGATATCGAGAACCTGGCCAGAGGTGAGGTTAAATCTATGAAACTGGTATACACTGTGCTTGGGGGAAATTGTCCCTTCTTGTAGAGGGGTGTTATTCCTGCAGGAGTGAGTGTGAGAAGACAAGGCTCTTGAGGAACCAGTCTTCACTGACGCAAAAGGATAATCCCCTGGACACACTACCCTGGCACAGAGGTGGGGGGTGGGAGGGTGGAAGATTGAAGGGAGTAGGGGGAGGGAACCAGCCACCCCCAGAGTTCCCAAGGCCAGGCCTGTCTGAATAGTCCAGTGAGAAAGAAAAATGAGTAATGATCCTTAGAACCTGACGCATTGGGACAATGAGAAAGGACAATCTAGGTCTCTCAGCCTCATCTGAATAGCAAGATTTTGAGGAGGCATTTACTTCAGGAGTGTCTCAGAGGTTATTTTCTTTTCCTGGAATCAATGCATAACTGACTCCACCTCACCCTAAATGTGGAATGGGGTCCCTGCTCAACTGCAGGGGCTGAGTGTGGCTTGAAGCAGAGAAAGGAACTTCTAACCCCACTTTGCTCCTCTGTCTCTCATTTTTGTGTTTTCTGAGCACCTTTGAGGAGAGGACCAGATACCAATAGCTCCATGGGTAGCTCCCTGCCACACCTCTAAAGCAACTTTGAGAGCACCTGTGGGGCTTTCCACACCCAATTGCCCCCTTACCCCACCCCAGCCCAAGGTTGGGCTTGGAAACTGGTGTATATTGGGGGTGGGGGGAAGCATTTGTGGTCTTCCACTGTTCCCAGTTACAGATTTTATGGGTGATGTAGTTACCTTCAAAATCCTTCTGCTTTATATGAGTGTTCTTAGCCTGGATTTGGGGTCCTGGGATCTTTTTAAGTTATAAATAAACTGTTATGAATATATGTATTTTTCTAGGGTGGAGGTCCAAGGCTTTGACCAGATTCTTCCTGGTCTGTATCATTGAAGGGAGAGGTTAGGTTCGTCAGTTGAAGGGGTGAACTGAGTCTTCCTAGGCCTACCTCTAAACTTATGGAGTTAAGAACAATTTAAAGCAGATACCATGCTGGTTAGTACCTGGGCCCAGGACCTAGAAGTCCAACAAGCATTCTGCTACTCTGAATTTGATTCTCCTGGGCAACTTAAACCCCTAACCCCATTTTCTTCCCAAATCCTTTGGATGCACATGGAAACACTGAGCGTTGAGGGCCTACCATTTGGTCTCACCCTCCACTACTCCTCTCATGACTACTGGCCAGAGTGGGACCTGGATGCCTTAGAGGCTACCTGAGTCCCACCACCCTCCTCCTTGACATCCCACTCTCACCCCTTCACAGACGAATTGCAAAAACTGCTCCTGGAGCAAATGGAGCTTCGCAAGAAGCTGGAGCGAGAATTTCAGAGTCTCAAAGGTACCCTCATTCAGACCCACCCCACCTGATCGCCAGAGCCTTCTTCCCGCATGCCCTGCCTGGCCTGGACCGGGGACCCAGTGCAGGCAGCTGCTGCTGCTTCGCATGCAGCCAGAAGCAGCGAACCCTTCTTTTCCTAGCCGAGTTCCGGCTGGGCCAAACACAGAGGGGGTGGGGTGGGGCTAGGGAGTGGGGAAAGGGGGCCGAGGGAGGGGGTTGTGCGTAACAGCTCTCACTTAATCAATTTGCACAGATAATTTTCAGGATCAAATGAAGAGGGAATTGGCTTATCGAGAAGAAATGGTGCAACAGCTGCAAATTGTCAGAGGTAAGACGGGAGTCAGGTGAGCGCGTGCACGGGCCGTAACTGCCTCTCGTCTGGCAGGAGCCGCAATGTTGGCTCAGTCATTTGGATTTAAATTGAAGGTAATTTAACAATTATTTTTTTTATTTAATATCCTTTGTATACTCTGATTAGCCTCAGAATGGCAAGCGAGCCCAGCAAACGGCTTGCAGGCATCATTACATGGAGTGATTGAACTTCTTATCGCGGCAATTTCCATGGTTTCTAAATTAAAAATCGAGGCGTAAAATTACCTGGGAAGTAATGCCTAAGTTTGCTTTAATTTTGGTTAGATCCGTCTGCCTTTAAGCGCCATCCCAGGCCATTTCCTCCCTCAGCCAAGCTGCAGTTTGGAGCTTTGACGCCCCCTCCCTCGGTCGCCGGGACTTGTTTCTGCCAGGGGCTGAGCGCTGAGAAGAGGGTGAGGCCCGGGCTGTGACCCCAACGGGCCCTTGGGTGGTCTCATTTCCTCACCGGCTACTTTCTCTGTCTTCCAGATACTCTTTGTAACGAACTTGACCAGGAGCGGAAGGCACGCTATGCCATCCAGCAGAAATTAAAAGGTGCGGAAGCGCGGGAACAAAGGAGAGGTGCCAGGCACTGGCTGTGCGGGCCAATGATTGAATGAATGAATGCATGAGTGATGATAGCGGGAAGGCCAGCTCTGCAGAGATAAGTAACTGAGAGGAAGGAAATGGGAATTCATTTTAAAGAAGAAATTATTCTAGAACGGTAGGCAGGGAGAAAGAGCCCCTTGAGCTCTACCAGGTCCAAATCTGGTTTTGAGCTGATCGACCTCCCTCTTACTGTGCCTCAGTTTCCTCTTCTGTAAAATGGGGCTACTGAACTAGGGCAGTGGTTCTGAATGGCCGGGATCTCTACTACCTTCCCACCTTTTTTGATCTTCTCGCCTGAGAACTGAATCTGAAGGGGGTGGGTTAGACGTGGGTAGACAGGGGAGCGAGGGAGCCCGTGGACCGCGTGGGTGAGGCAGGCGAGGAGCCCAACATGGCCCAATCGACTGTCTCTCCAGAAGCCCACGACGCCCTGCACCATTTCTCCTGCAAGATGCTGACGCCCCGGCACTGCACTGGCAACTGCTCCTTCAAGCCCCCGCTGTTGCCCTAGGGCCGGCCCAGCCGCGCCCACGCGCCCTCAAGCCATGCTGCTCTCTTCTTGTAAATACCCGCGGCCGCGGCGGCCGAGAGCGAGATACAAGCCATTCGGACCGGACCGATGTAAATACAGCCTCCCGCCCGCCTGCCCTTCTCCCGGGCGCCTCGGCCTTGCCCGCTCCCTCTTGGGAGCCCGAGACCAGGACCCAGTATCCGTTTCCAATTGTAAATACCACCTTGCCTCATGGTTCAACTCCGGGCATCGGGTCTCATGGTCTTAACGGACCAAAGGGGGTAAGAAAAGGGATAGGGGGCTTCTTCTCCCTGTACAGCCTCTGAACCCCAATTGTGAATACAATGTAGCAATTTCGCTGGCCCCGCGCTCCCCTCCCCATCCACTTCTGAAACTCTTGTTCCTAATGACAAAGTGGCTATGTGCAATGGATATAAATGTATTGTGAGTCTCTTGGTTCAGTAATAATGGGTTCATTTTTAATTTATTTATGCTGTAAGTTATTTTGCTTCCTTCTCCTGGACCTACTTCCAGTCCCATTTTGCATTCCCTCTTGGGTTTTTGCTTTGTCTATTTTTTGTTGTAAACTCTTGATGTAACAGCACTTTAAAAAGGGCGACAACTGACTCACGAGATGGAAACCACCTTGAGCCTGATTGGGGAGATCACCCTGTATCCCTGATTTTTGTTTTGTTTTTAATAAAAAAGAAAAGAAAACCCCGACACTTTCTGGGGCTGTGGAAATGGGAGTGTGGCGAGGGGAGGGACGGGGAGGAAGCAGGCGCAACAGGTGGGGCGTGGGGACCGCAGCGCGGGTGCTGGGGCGCCCAAGCTGAGACCGGTGTTTGACCAGGTGGTCAGCAGCGAGCACCGCAACCTCTCCATCGGTTCTTCAGGCACACCCAGCTTGCCCCATAGGCCATAGGCCGTCCCCGCCCCACGTTTAGGACCCTCCTTTAGGCCTCGGCGAGGAATGAGAACTCCTGTGAGGTCTCGGAATCTTCCCTCTAGCGCTCGCAGGGGCTGAGAGTTTACTCCTACCCTTGTCCATGCCTGCTCCACCGGAGAAGCCTCCTCCGGGGCGCTCAGAGACGGAATTCGCGCCCTGCCGGGATCCCCGGGTTGAACTAGAACTGCCAGGAGGCCCGGGCGCCGTCGGCCCGGGCCTAGAGCTCTGAGCGGGGCGGGGGCGAAATACGTGGGATGGGCCTGGGCCTCGCGGGCCCGTGCAGATGTCCGCCTGCCTCGCCGCTAGCGGAACGCAGGGAGTCCTGGCGGTTTGGGACGTTCCGGCCATTTTAGTCCCAGCGGGTTTGCGGACGTCGAGGAGCCCAAGGAGGAAGGTGAGATACGCCGGCCGCTGCAGTTCCGGGGGACGGCCGCAGTTTTCGAGGCCGTACCTAGCCGCCGGCCTTCCTTCGGCCTCAGTTTCCACAGCGCACTCGCTGCCTGGACTCGGATAAAAGATGGAAACGGCAGCGCACTTTTTGAAGGAGGAGGAGAGTGTGGCTCGAGTGGGAAAGTGCACGGTCCTGGGAGTCATTCTGACCTGACTTCCAAGTTCTGCTCCTTACTTGACTAGCAGTGGTGCCCCGTCCTACCCTTCATTCTTTCTAAATTAATATTTAGGCCTCCGCCCCTGGCGGCGCGTAAACGCGCTCTGCGAGGACGCAAACGCAGGGCCGCGCTGCGCGGCCGGGCCCCGGCGGGCCCCGACGACCTGCTTTCAGACACCAAAGGACTCTCACTGGGCGGCCCTGGACGCCCAGGGTGGAGACCCTGGAGGCGGGCGTCCTGTGCTCCCATCGAGCCAGCAGCTGGGACCCGGGAGCCTTCGGCTGCGTTCCTGGGAAACTTTCTTGGCCTGTCGTCCAAAGGCCCAGGGGCGGAACTGGCGAGCAAGGGCGCGCTCACGGTTTCGGAGAAGGGGCCCAGGAGGGGAGATCGGCCGCGCGATCTTGGCAGGAAGCCAGGCCCTGGAGCACCCAGTGCTGGGGCTGGAAGCCCTGCCGTCCTGGGACACTCGCGGGCTAGACCCAGAGGGGACTGAGAGAATGGCTGGGTAAGTTGTGAGGTGTCGCTGAGGGATGAGCTCGCCTCGAGACGCGCGATCTCCCGCATAGGGACCCTCCAGGGAGCGGGAACGTTTTTATGCGTGGAACCAACCGGGTCAGAAACCGAGGTCCAAGGAAGAGACGTGGGTCTCTAGCGCATTCCAGGGGCGAGCGGAGCTGGGACCCGTCGAGGAGCGCAGGTTGGGAATTCGCATGCCTTTCCCTCTGGACGGAACAGCTTCTTAGGAAACAGCGCTTTCCTTCTCTGTAAAATGGGATCAACACTTACTCCCTACGTAGGAAGTTACTCCTTGGCTGTGCCCCACACAGAGGAACCTGGTAAATATTCCACCTTTCCTTTTCGAATTTCCCCAAGTGGGGGAAAGCGCCGCAGGCAGTTGGGGCCAGCCGGAAAGAGCGCAGCATCTGGACCGGATTCTCTGTGGATTCGAGGTGTAGGCGGATGCGACCTAGAAAGAGCTCGCAAAAGCCCTCCTGGGCTCCGATTCCCTTCAGAAGTGGTTTGTTCCCCCCAAATGTTAATAACCAAGCGATTGGTATGGATGTAATTATCAATAATTATACGAATTATTGCTGATTGCGGGGCTCGTAGCTACTTTAATTAGTTTACCAGATTCTAATTAAGTTAAATGAAACATTAATAGGGAAAATATGCTTTGAAAAAAAAAATCCCGATTTTTAATGTCTTTTTCTCGCCACAACGTTGCCACCTTGCGACACATTTTAGGCATTACAGCCAGCGTCCGAAGGCCCCAGACTAGGGAGCCATGTCTTAGGGAGAAAAAGTGGGGCTTGGGGAATGGGGAGCTTTCGTATTGTTTGTCCCTCACCTCGGCCCCCGGCAGTACCCAAGAAGGTCGGGCTTTAGAGTCTGAGGTTTGGGGGTGAGGAGCCAGGCAAACATGCCTCTTGTATCTCCCACTCATTTTTCGACCGAGGAAGGCTCTAGGGATGCTCCTCCAGACAGGCCCCAGCAAATCCAGGGTGATAAACTGCGGGAAGCTGGAGGAGCAGGTGGAGACAGCATCAAGCTACTTGGTTTTTCACTCCCCTGGGAGAAACCAGTAGGTAGCTCCCCCACCTTCATTTCCTCTGAAATTTGAGGTAACCCCTCAGCAAAACACACCTGGAAGATTTCTGGATTCCTGGGAGTAACCTCTGTGTTCCGTGGCACTTGGTTAAGGAAGCTAATAGGGTGCTTACCTCCCTGAGTTATCCTTGGTGTGTGTTTGTGTTTCCCACAGAACTGTAAGTGGCCTGGCCATCAGAGCCATGTCTGCCCTTCCTTGTGATCTCCAACAGGGCCCAATGCATCACAGGTACTCAACAGATGTCCAGATGAATGGGGTCAGCTTTGTGGTTCATTTGGGTGCTGGAAATGTCTGAAGGAAGGAAACCTTAGGTGCTTCTGGACCACAGCTACTGTGAAGCAGTTAAGCTTATTTGCATAGCTAATTAAACAGGCTTGCTGCTCAGAAGATCTTTTGTCAATAGGATTAGTTTGGGGGGAGGTGGCAAGGGTCAAGTAAGGGATGGTCAACCTAGAACAGTATTTTCCTCTTGCAGTTGGATCCCAAAGAGGGTGCTCCTTCACACTCCCTCTAATTTTGCAGAGTTACTGGGCACATAACTGTCCACCCATTCCCAGCTACCCTGATCTAAAGTCGAGCCTTGATCCTTTGCAGAACATGTGCTTCCCATCCTTGAATTCAGAACACCAAAAAAAGCAGAACTGGACCTGCACTCTCTTTGCATTAATTCTAAACAGCCTTTTCTCCCACTCTACACTCCAAAGGGAAGCACAGTGTTTGTTAAGAGCACAAACTCTACAGCCAGATTTCCTGGGTCTCAGTCCCTTCTCTGCCACTGACTGGCTGTGTGACATTTGTAGGGCAAGCTGTTGAATATCTCTGTTCCTCAGCTTCCTCATCTATAACATGGTGGGGAAAAGAATACCTACTTCATAGAACTGCAGAGCCACAGAAGTCAGCTAGGTCTTTGGCTTTTACAGAACTAGGAATTGCTCCTGTCTTTTCTAAATTTTACTCTGAAACAGGGTTATGCCACAAAGAAGGATAAAGAATGACCAGTTTCTCTAGAAAGAGAGCCAAACCAATAGTGGTCATTTTCTTGTTAGACGTTCCAGAAATGGGCCTTTAAACTACTCACCCAGTGACCCACGCGGCCTCCAAGGAACGAAGTATCTTTGGGGGAAGAAATGAAAACCAAAAATTGTCCTCTAACTCCACGCACTGGAGGCCGTGAGGTCCCACGGATGCCTGTTCTCGGCTCTTTTCTGGAAAGGATCATTTTGCCTCCACTGAAGAGAACAGAAGTGGATCCTTGATAGTACACTGGTCTGCAGCTCTGAGCACTCGCCGCCGATTGGGGCGGCTCTGAGGCCGGGCGACCATCCCCGTGCCTTGATTGAGGCGAGAGCAGAGCCTGGGGGCCGCGAGAGGCATGCCAACCCGGCTCCCGGCGGCTGCAGACACCGCCAGGCGGACTACACGCGTGCTCAGGCACCAGCAAAGTGTATGCACCCACATTTTTCTTCTGGAAAGAAATTGATAAATCTGAACTTTGTTGGCATTTTTTCCCTTCTCATTCTTATTGTTTAGGACTGTGCCTTTTGCCATTGAATTACCTGGGAGCAGGGCTTTTCAGGATCTGTGCAGCTAAAGGTCTTAGCAGGCCTTGTTTCAGCTACTTATTAATTAACATGATCATGCCCAGGTGGCTTTACCTCAGCATCTCCTATGAAATAGTGGCAGTAATACCCACGAGACAGGGCTGTCAGGAATATTAAAATGAGATATCGGTGAAGGCCCTGGCATATAGGAGATGCTCAATAAGGGGTAAGTATTGTTATTATTATTTTAAGATTCAGAGGTACCATGAGTCAGTCTTGTTCCAAGTTCCTGTTATAGTACAACTTAAGTTTATGGTGGCACTAAGGTCCTGTTCGGAGAAGGCAATGGCACCCCACTCCAGTACTCTTGCCTGGAAAATCCCATGGATGGAGGAGCCTGGTAGGCTGTAGTCCGTGGGGGCGCCAAGAGTTGGGCTCGACTGGGCGACTTCACTTTCACTTTTCAGTTTCATGCATTGGAGGAGGAAATGGCAACCCACTCCAGTGTTCTTGCCTGGAGAATCCCAGGGACGGGGGAGCCTGGTGGGAGACCGTCTATGGGGTCGCACAGAGTCGGACACGACTGAATCGACTTAGCAGCAAGGTCCTGTTATGCTTTGGACGTGAAACGGACCAACTTTGGCAAGGCCACTTCCTTAAGGGTAAGGTACAGTAGAACTCAGGATAATACAGAGGGAAGCAGAGGCAAGATTTGCAAGGCTGAAGACTGGGGCCCAAGGGCCAGGTGTGAAAAGCACAATCAGATCAATCTGATTGCCCACATTTACTTTTTACTTCGTCTCCAGGAGCTATGGCTTCTTTTATGTCAAACAAAAAGCAGAAACTTTAGGCGAAAAGCGTTCGCATCAAGATGAGAGCTGTGCAGACCGTCTGGACAAAAATATGGAACGCTTCACGAATTTGCGTGTCATCCTTGCGCAGGGGCCATGCTAATCTTCTCTGTATCGTTCCAATTTTAGTATATGTGCTGCCGAAGCGAGCACGACACCTAGGTCCTCTCAGAAACCATATAAAGCCAAGAATAGAAAAAATTTTACAGTTATGGTGACTAGACTGTGCCCTTCTTTAAGATTCAAAGTACATAATAAGTTCTGACCTTTTGTACTACACATACTGTCATCATATTGTTTGATTATGATTGAGTTTAATAGTCTTCATAACCTTATTACATTATATATGCAAATGAAGGGAACCATGGGAAATTAGCCCTACCCCCGCCCGACCTCTGCGCGCCTAGTAGACTGCGCGGGCAGACAAGCTCGGTCACGTGGTGCGCGTTGCTCACGCGCCTCTTGCGCTCCTGCCGAACTGAATGCGGAAGGGTCGGTCGCAGCGCTTGGCGGAGGGGAACTCGGCAGCGCGGTGATCTCCGCAACTACTCGTGGCGGCGTGTGCCCCGCGAGAATGCTTTTTTGGGACGAGGGGCCATGGTGCCAAAGAGATCTCCCCAGAAGTGCGATCCGGGACTCCGAACCGCTTGCGAACCGATGGTCGCGTTGGGACTAGTGACCCCGCGAGGGCTGGAGCCACCGACAGAGACCTGGCAGTGACTGGGCGCGGGAAGCTGTGTGCTGCGCGGCTGGGGCTGGGCGCCGCACTTGAAGCCAAGGGACAGAGGGATTGGCGCGGGGCGGGGCGGGTCCGCTCTGGGGTCCAGGCTTTGCATAGCGTGGCTCGAGGGTGGTGGCAGTCTGGGAAATATCACCACCCTTTGATCCAGTCCTGAGCCAGGCACTGAATCTGATTGATCAATTCCACCCCACCCTCACCCCCGCCCAGTTTGTAGGTTAGAAAACGGATTCTCTAGTTGGTCAAACTATCAAGGCCAAAATTATCCTGTCAGTGGTGAGACAACTGGGGATTTGGATGCAAATCTGGTTTCAAAGACTGATCTTTTACTCTTCACGGTGTAACTCAAGAGAGAAAATATACGGGACCAGGAGTGTAGTCTGCCCTTTTCCTCTTAAACAATGCTCCCAAAGCCTTATCAGCTCAGGTTTTCCTTCCTGCCTTCATTTCCACCAAATATTGAGTATCCATGACGTGAGCAGCGGGGCTGCAGGGGTCATGAAGCTTGCGTTCCAGCATGGGGAGAGCATTTTTCAGTGCCGAGGCAGATGGGAAAGAACATGCGGGGATACAGTGTGGCTGAGGAAGGAGGCCACTTAAGTGGGTGGACAGGAGGTGACAGTCGAGCTGTCACTTGATGATAGGGATGCAGCCCTGAGAGGGCAGGACGCAGAATCCAGGCAGAGGAACACTCTGGAGTCACCTGAGTTAGTTTCACCCATCTGGGCCAGTGCTTCAGAGGAGGCCGCTGTGGAGGTATCCAATAGCTGGTGCTCCACGTGGAGCTCTGGCACCGCACTGTGAGCCTGACTGAGCTCTAGCCGGGAAGCACCTGGCCTGGCCTCTGGGGACTTTGGAGCCCCTCCCCCCACCACCGTGTTCAGTGAAATGGGAATCAGGTGCAGACAGCCCAACTTCTCATCTGACCTCTCTCTAATTAAGCAGTAAGCAAACAAACCTCAGAATGCTAATATGGCCTTTATTGAGCGAAAAGAGCTAATTTGGGCAATGATGTTTCCCTCAGACTTACAAAAGGGAATTGCAAATAACCAAAATGCATATTAGCATTGATGGGAGATGATGCTATTCTTCAATTAGCAGCCACGTTTTTCTTCATTTATTTAGAGGGAGAGCCTTTTGGACACAGTCGATGCACACACGTGTCACTGTGACAGGTACCTCTCATGGGTTCATAACTGCCTTATTGCGGAAACCAGCAGGAGATGGACCAGGCTGATGGACCAAGTTGTTCACTGTTTCTGGCTATATGAGCTTGTGTTATTTTGAGCCAGAGGTGGGTTTTTGTTTGTTCGTTTTGTTTTTTTTTTTCTTATTGAGCAGCTGTGGTACAGAGGACAGAGATCTAAATTTTAGTTTCCATTCCTCCCTATACCTGTCTTGGTGACCTTGGCCAACTTTCTGGACCTGCCTCTCTGGTTCAGTTTTAACTTCTGCCAAGTGAGGAAAGTGCTCTAGAGACTAACATTTCTGTCTGCTTTTACCTGCTGTGGTTTTTGTAACCAGGTGAATGAAGAATTTTTCAAGACTAATTAGCAAGATGTTAAAATTCAACACTAGTTTTGATTTCTCTTTTAGGGGCATGGAAGATCCTGGAAACAGTCCACAGGGGCTCATGTGGACCTAGGGTCTGGGACCTGCTGAACCATAAACCAATTGCCCCTGCCCCAGCTGGAAGGCCCAGCAAGGAGGGAGAGGGAGGTTGGGGGAGGGTGAGAGGTTTCCCTTCTTTTCTTTAAGCTACTGTGGAGACTGTTTCTTAGACACACCCACACAAACTCACGTCCACACTCACAGCCACACTGACATCCACACCCCTACCTCTGTTCATTCCAGGCAAGAATACTGGAGTGGGTTGTCATTCCATTCTCCAGGAGATCTTCCTGACCCAGGGATAAAACCCACATCTCTTGCATTGTAGGCAGATTCTTTACCATCTAAGCCACCAGGTGGATTTTTTTCTTTTTTTTTTTTTCCTCCTTTACTGAGCTACTGTGGGCACTGTTTTTACCAGAGGTCTTTAATCCTTTGGGTTTGAGTTACCAGAGGCCCGGATTAAAGTGTAGTTACATTGTTTGGGAAGGACAGCATCACATAGACGCATTAACTCCTGTTCAGCTTAGCATGAGTCCCTGCGCTTTAAGGTCACCGTAGGACCTTCTGATGTATTATTTTATTTTAATGTCTCTGAGAGATAAGCACAGGGGGTTTATTATTCCTGTTTTGCTGATGGGGAAAACCTAGGTCTAGAGAGGTAAAGGGGCGCAGCTAGTCCATGATACTGGAATTTGCTCTCGGATCTCTCTGACTCCAAGGGCTAACTGCACCTAGAAGGAAGATGGGAATGCAGTTTGAAGGGTTCAAGGAAGCTCTCTCTCAAATCTCTTTCTTTGCTGCCTTAAATTCTGCCATTGACATATCATTATTTTGAGCTGTTGCTGTACACACACACACACACATTTTGGTTTGGCTGTGGTGGTCTTCATTGCTGCGTGGGTTTTCTCTAGTTGCAGTGAGCAGGAGCTACTCGTCATGGTGGTGGTGGGCTTCTTGTTGCGGTGGCTTCCTGTGTTGCCCTAGGCCTGTGGGCTTCAGTAGTTGTGGTGCAGGGGTTTAGTTGCTCCATGGCATGTGGGATCTTTCCAGACCCTGGACTGAACCTGTGTCCTCTGCATCAGCAAGTGGATTCTTAACCACCAGACCACCAGGGAAGTCCAAGCTGTTGCTATCTTAAGGCTTCACTGTGATTTTTGTAGGCTCTGAAAGAAGGTTCAAAAAGAATTGCCAAGTGCAAGTACAAAGTCAGCCAACTTCTCTGTGTCTCTGTCAGTTTCTCTATGTGTGGATACAAGTCGGGGGAAGAATGACACTTCCTCCAAATCCTCCTTGTGCCAGAGTCCAGGCATTACTCTCCCCTGGGTTATTCTGACAACAGCTGCGGAGCAGGGGGGAAACGGCAATGGCTGTGAGCCAGGAAGGGTCATTGTGATGTCCCAGGAATGAGCCTCAGCTCCCTCATCTCTAAAATGGAAGGAATGATTTCCCTGCTTGCTTTGCTGGGTTATGAGGTCCAGTGAGAAATCCCACTGTAAAGTGCTATGTGGGAAAAGGTGGGAGCATGTTCTGGTCAGACACCCATTTGAGCTCCAGGCAGTTAAACACTTCCCTTACCTGGTGAGCCAGGCATTTGTACACAAGGAACAGACCTACAAAATATGAGCGCCAAGATGAACCATCACATTGTATTAATATTTTCACACCACTTAACTCTCATTAAAATGTACTTTGCTGAATTTAATATGTGATTTCAAATGACACAACATATTAAGTGCTTAATATACTAGAAATTATGAAACTATTATAGTTGATGCCATATGAAATAATTAGACTGAATTAAACTTTAGCAGCCAAGTAAAGACTTCAACTTATAACATATTAAAGTAGCTTAATCTACTGCTGTAATCCCCAAAATGAACGTCCAGAAGTTAGGATTTTTAAGTAAAAATGGAAACTTAATCTGTACTTACACCCAGCTCTTCCAGGCTTTGGTGATGAGAAGTATCATTGCCTTTGGGAGATGAGAGACCCTGGGACCCACCCCAGGCCTGGGGCCTGGCTGGGGGATGACTCAGGTGGCTGGAGTAAGGCCTTCTGCTGAAGTGGCAGATGGGTCTTTGACCCTGCTTAGCCAGTTAAGTTAAAAATAAAAACAAACCAGGATTTCCCTAGTGGTCCAGTGGTTAAGACTTCCCCTTCTGATGGCAAAGGGTGTGTATTCCATCTCTGTCTGGTCAGGGAGTTAAGACCCCAGATGCCTCCTGGCCAAACATAAAACAGAAGCAATATTGTAACAAATTCAGTAAAGAGGAAAAAAAATTAAAGAAAACAAAGCCACAAACCCACTTTATTGAACATGATTGAGTGCTTCCTTTATGCCGGCATTTATGTGTTTTCTCATTTCATCCTCACAATATACCCGTGGGATAAGCCACCATTTTCAGAAGAGGAAACTGAGGCTCAGAAAGATTCAGTGAATCATATAAGGCCTTACAGTCAGAATCCACAGTGTTTGCTCCTACATCTCACGCAGCCTCCTTGTTATCATGTGTTTGTGGGTGTATGTGTGGGTATGTACATTCTCATTTCCATAATGGCTCCCCGACCAAATACATTAACCTGCTATCTGACAGTGACCCATGGCTTTATCACATTACAGTCATGGAGGGTAGGGACCATGGCTTGAGAGCCTCACTTTGAACAGGGAGGACACAGCCTGGCTAACTCACACAGGAAGTTCTCTGTGAATATTAGTTGCATTCAAAAAGAATGAATTCAGGACTTCCCTGGCTGTCCAACGGTTAAGACATCACTTCCACTTCAGTGGGGGCTGGTTCGATCCCTGGTTGAGGAACTAAGATCCTGCATGCCCAGAGATACAGCCAAAAAAATAAATAAAATAGAGAATGAATTCATTACCTCCTGAGTATCCTAACGTTTACTTACATGTAGCTGTCATAAGCAAGACCGCTTCTTAGAGAGGAAGGGATACTTCTATCACAGGAAGTACTTAAGTTTATAACCATTTAAGATACTGTATCTCAATACTCATACCAGCATGAAAATACTGATCTAATCGGCTATTTGAAAAATGTAAAGTTGAATGTGGATATCTAAATATATTAAAACTTACTGACCAGAAAAATGATTTTAATGGAAGCAGGAAAAGTTAACTCCAGCCAACAGATGTTTATAATTAACTGAAAATATGTGTTTTCCATTAAATATCAAGATTCAGTTGTGCCTCATCTAAAAGAAAACCGGATAACAATGGCTTTAAAGTGACAGAGGTTAATTTCTGTGTTGCATAAACCAAGTTGTCTTTCAAGGTCTGGTCTGATGGCTCCTCTCTGTCACAGAGCCACGTAAGTTCTTTTATCCTTTAAGGCAACAACTAAGATGGCTGCAGGAGGTTCCAGGTGTCAGGAAAGCAGCAAAGGGTGCCTTTTATTTCCTTGAATAAAATCTGCAGCTAAGAAAAAGGAAGAGAATGGCAATGAATGGGCAAATAGCAGGCATTGGCATATGACCTGGCACTCAGAGGCTTCCTTTCTGCAGTAGTTTCCCTGGTGGCTCACACAGTAAAGAATCTGCCTACAATGCAGGAACCCCGGGTTTGATCCCTGGGGGGTTGGGGGGGTCCCATGGAGAAGGGAATGGCAACCCACTCCAGTATTCTTGCCTGGAGAATTCCGTGGACAGAGGAACCTGGCATCCTACAGTCCTTGGGGTCGCAAACAGTCAGACACAACTGGTCGACCAACACTTTCACTTTCCTTTCGGCAGAGCATCAGGACGGGGAAGGAAGTCATATTCACTAACAGCATGTGGGGTTCCTGGGATTATGCTGGACATTGCACCTGATCTCCTTCAGTGATCATGTTCTGTGTGGGCGGCATGGCAGCAGGGCAGGCAGGAGGGGATGCTGTGACTTGGGGGGGTGATCAACCCACATGTGGAGGTAAGAAGTTGAAGGAGGGGTGTTGGAATGTTTGCCTAAGAAGCCCAGGGGCTTCTGGGAAGAAAGAGATTAAACCTCCAATCCTTTTTCTCTGAGATTCAAGTTATTAAAAAATTTCAGGATGGATCTGATGGTACCGACCAAGGAGCAGGAAGGTTAACATTATGCCCTTAAATGACAATAAAATTGCTCTGAGTGTATAAAGTAGAGTAATTCAAAGGTTAAAAAGAGAACTTAATAGAAAAGTTGGCAAAAGTCTTGAACAGGCACTTTACATAATGGCAGCTCTAGATGGTTTGTGTGAAAATGTGCCCAATGCCATCAGTCATTAAGGAAATGCAAAATAAACTACCTCACAATTAACCCTGGCAGGTCTGCTAATACCAAGTGCTGGTGAGGAGTAGAGCAATGGAGATGTGAGACTCTGTGGCTGGGGTAAGAAGAAATTGGTGTAGCCACTTTGGAAAACTGTCCACACACCTTGTAAAATTGAAGATAGGGACTTTCCTAGTAGCCCATTGGCTAAGACTCCATGGTCCCAATGCAGGGGGCCCAGATTTGATCCCTGGTCAGGGAACTAGATCCCACATACTGTAACAAAGACCAAAGATCCCGTGTGCCACATCTAAGACCTAGCACAGCCAAATCAATTTAAAAAATAAATGAATAAAATTGAAGATAAACTTATCCCGTGAGTCAGTTGATCCACTTCTAGTTACAAACCCTAAAGAAATTCATGCACACCTGCACCAAGTTACAGGTGAAGGAAAATTCAAAGCAGTGTTATTTGTAATGGCCTCCAAACTGGAAACAACTCAAGTGCCCATCAGCGGCAGAATGGGTAGATACACTGTGATTGACATACAATAGGTGACCACACCGTAATGAAAATGAGTGAACCGTAGTTACATTCAGTGTTAGGCTCAGTGGTATCTCCCCCATCCCACTGTATTCATATAAAGCCCTAACCCCCATACTTCAGAGTGTGACTATATTTAATTACATAGGCAATCAAGTTCAAATGAGGTCATATGGGCCAGCGTCCATCCAGTACGGCTGATGTCCTTATAGAACGAGGGTATCTGGACATAGACACGAACAGAGGAAAGATGAAGACACAGGGAGAAGACAGCCATCTCTCGATAAGCAAGAAGAGACCTGGAGCACAGCCTTCCCTCGAAGTCCTCAGAAGGAAGTAACCTTGCTGACACCTTGATCTTGGACTTCTAGCCTCTTCAACTAGGAGAAAATAAATTCCTTTTGTTTAAGCCAGCCAACCAGCTGTAGTTCTTTGTTATGGAAGCCCCAATAAACAAATATACTTGGCAACATGGATGAATCTTGTGAACATGATGTTGAGTGAAAGAAGTAAGACAAGAATATATACAAATTTATACCATTTCAATGGACTTCAAAATTAGGCAAAACGGTATTGTTTAGGAATACAAATATAGATTGCACAAAATGATAAGACAAGGAAGAGATTACTGTGAACGATAAGAATATGGAAAGGAACACGTGAAGTCTTCTGGGATGGTGGCTAAATATTTTGTTCTCTTGGGCACCGGTTGAAGTGTCCTTTCTAAAATTATTGAATTGAAACTCTGTTCATAATAAACTTCCCAGTGTTTATTTATAATAAAATGTTGTAAAAGCAGGAAGGAGAAGGAGGTAAGGGAGGAGGAAGGAGAAGAGGGAAAGAGGGCAAGAAGAACCCATGGGCTGACTTCTTACTAAGTGAGTTTGCCTAAAGATCTGCCACCACAGCTGTCTGTGAATGGAGAGTCTGAGGGTGAGGTGCTGCTTCTGAATTCATCACCAGAGCCTAGAATCTCACACCCTTTCCAAGAGGAGTCTTAGGAGCTTTGTAACCTAGGGAAAGCCACTACATTTCTCTGAGGTTTGTTTCTTTTTCGGCCTCCCAGCACTGACATGTGGAAATCTTAGTTCCCTGACCAGGAATCGAGTCCACACCCCTGCATGGGAAGCATGGAGTCTTAACCACTGGACCACCAGGCAAGGCATCTGAGGTTTGTTCTTCATCTTTAGGCTGCGTAAGCCTCACTAAAATGCAGTAAGGCTCTTCTCTTGCTAAGTCGGGTCTCTGCTCAGATGTCAGCTCTTCCGGGAGGCCTTCCCTGACCACTTCTAGACAGTGGCACTTCCTTTTATTCTTTTCCCCTTTATTTTTCTTCATAGTACTTACTACTGGTGATAGGTATCTATCACTGAAATTATGTCAAATATTGTTTACCAGGAGTATTTTTGTCTTGTTTTTGTCTTGTTTACCACTGTATCCCCAGTGCCTAAATCAGTGTGTGGCACAGAATAGGTGCTCAGTAAGTATTTGCAGAATAACAAAGACTAGGTAAGACAATGCTCTTAGTGCCTGCCCCATGAAGCCATCAATAAATGCTGGGCCCTGCTTCTCCCTCCTTTAGCTGGACTCAACCAGCCCCCTGTCTCATTCTGGCCTCCTCTCCAACCAGTGACTGAGAAAAGACCCCAAACTCACCCTCCTGACTGTTAGCAACATTTCATCTTAGGTAACATCAGAAACCTCGTATTCTCGGGGCTGGGGTTTCCTGTACCTCATCCTGGGTCACCGCTTTCCCCTGAACCCAATGTGATCCATTTTATCTGCCCCTTTCCCACAACCCTTCTTTGGGTCCCAGCTGGAGGCAGGAGGTGGAGGGGGTGGACCTTCCCCTCCAAGGGGCTCAGCTGCCCCAGGATGACCCGGCTCTGAATACTGACCGCACTTGGGGGTGTGTGGGTATTTTCCTGTCTATAGTTACTATTGTGGGCTCAGAGAGAGGCCTTGCAGACTCCCCATAAAGGCTTCTCTCATTCCTGCACCAGCATTAATTGCTCCCTCCTCCCTGTCCTGGCTATGTGGCATCTATATTTAGCATTTATTTCCTTCTGCCCTGTGTTAGAGTTAGCTGTGTGCTTGCTTGCCTCCCTGCCCCCCTCCCCAGGCCATGAGCACCTCCCCAAGGCGTGGGGCCAGGCTTTGTTCATTATTGTGCTCCAGGCGCATGGCACAACACCTGAGGTTCAACAGACAGTTTTTAAAAAGGGCCTCCTATTGAAATAAGAGGTCAGGACTGTGAAGAAGGCTGAGCGCCAAAGAATTGATGCTTTTGAACTGTGGTGTTGGATAAGACTCTTGACAGTTCCTTGGACTGCAAGGAGATCCAACCAGTCCATCTGAAGGAGATCAGCCCTGGGATTTCTTTGAAGGAATGATGCTAAAGCTGAAACTCCAGTACTTTGGCCACCTCATGTGAAGAGTTGACTCATTGGAAAATACTTTGATGCTGGGAGGGATTGGGGGCAGGAGTAGAAGGGGACAACAGAGGATGCGATGGCTGGATGGCATCACTGACGCGATGGACGTGAGTCTGAGTGAACTCCGGGAGTTGGTGATGGACAGGGAGGCCTGGTGTGCTGCGATTCATGGGGTCGCAAAGAGTCAGACACGACTGAGCGACTGAACTGAACTGAACTGAAGATCTTAGGCTTAAGATGACATTCAACAACCTTCTTAGATACTTAACCATCTGAGCCACGGGGAAGCCCTTCCTAGATATACCATATCCCAGCTTCCCAATTTAAAAGCTAATTAAGGCACAGGAAAAGAAAAAAACTCAGAACCTTTCAGAAAAAGTGGCAAATGATTGGCAGGAGCCTGGGAGGAATTTTCCCTAATGATGTGCTTGTGGGGCTGAGCAAGATGGCACAGTTGGTGGCCAGTGCATGATTTTTTAAAAAGTTTTTATTGATTGATCTTTTGGCTGCGCTGGGTCTGTGTTGCTGTATGTAGGCTTTCTCCAGTTGCAGCGAGAGGGGGCTACTCTTGGTTGTGATGCACGGGCTTCTCATTGCCGTGGCTTCTCTTGTTGCCGAGTTCAGGCTCTAGGCACACAGGCTCAGTGGCTGCTTTGCAGGGGCTTAGTTGCTCCAAAACATGTGGAATCTTCCTGGACCAGTAATCGAACCTGCGTCCCCTGCATTGGAAGGTGGATTCTTATTCACTGGACTACCAGGGGAGTCCTCCCATGCTTTACCCTCTAAACTGGCCTTGAACCTTCAGACAGGAAGCACGCAGGGGAATGTTTGACCCTCAATCCCTTTCTGGGGTTGTTTCAGCCAGATAACTGGGTAACTCCTCCTCTCATGAAGGTACGGCTTCCTGAGGTGGTCACTTCTGTCCACCCTGGGCCCTCTTCTTAGCCCATGTCCATCTGGAAACCTAAGAGCAGGGAGTTGAGTGGTACTGGCAAGGGGTCTGTCCGGAAGGCATGGTCACCTAATGTGCCACAGCACAGGAGGAAAGGATGTGTCTTTATTTTAGCTCAGTTCAGTTCAGTCACTCAGTCATGTCCAACTCTTTGTGACCCCATGGACTGCAGCACGCCAGGCTTCCCTGTCCGTCACCAACTCCTGGAGCTTGCTCAAGCTCATGTCCATTGAGCTGGTGATGCCATCCAACCATCTCATCCTCCGTTGTCCCCTTCTCCTCCTGTGTTCAATCTTTCCCAGCATCAGGGTCTTTTCCAATGAGTCAGTTCTTTGTATCAGGTGGCCAAAGTATTGGAGCTTCAGCTTCAGCATCAGTCCTTCCAATGAACATTCAGGACTGATCTCCTTTAGGATGCACTGGTTGGATCTCCTTGCAGTCCAAGGGACTCTCAAGAGTCTTCTCCAACACCACGGTTCAAAAGCATCAATTCTTTTTTGCTCAGCTTTCTTTATGGTCCAACTCTCACATCCATACATGACGACTGGAAAAACCTTAGCTTTGACTAGACGGACCTTTGCTGGCAACGTAATGTCTCTACTTTTTAATGTGTGTCTAGGTTGGTCATAACTTTTCTTCCAAGGAGCAAGTGCTTTTAATTTCATGGCTGCAGTCACCATCTGCAGTGATTTGGGAGCCCAAGAAAGGAAAGTCTCTCACTGTTTCCATTGTTTCCCCATCTATTTGCCATGAAGTGATGGGACCTGATGCCATGATCTTCATTTTCTGAATATTGAGTTTTAAGCCAACTTTTTGACTCTCCTCTTTCACTTTCATCAAGAGGCTCTTTAGTCTTCTTCACTTTCTGTCATAAGGGTGGTGTAATTTGCATATCTGAGGTTATTGTTATTTCTTCTGGCAGTCTTGATTCTAGCCTGTGCTTTATCCACCCCAGCATTTCACATGATGTGCTCTGCATATAAGTTAAATAAGCAGAGTGACAATATTCAGCCTTGACGTACTCCTTTCCCAATTTGGAACTAGTTTGTTGTTCCATGTCTGGTTCTAACTGTAGCTTCCTGGCCTGCATACAGATTTCTCAGGAGGCAGGTCAGGTGGTCTGGTATTCCCATCTCTTTCAGAATTTTCCACAGTTTGTTGTGATCCACACAGTCAAAGGCTTTGGTGTAGCCGATAAAGCAAAAGTTGATGTTTTTCTGGAACTCTCTTGCTTTTCCGATGATCCAGCGGATGTTGGCAATTTGATCTCCAGTTCCTCGGCTTTTTCTAAATCCAGCTTGAACATCTGGAAGCTCTTGGTTCATGTACTGTTGAAGACTGGCTTGGAGAATTTTGAGCTTTACTTTGCCAGCATGTGAGATGAAAGCAATTGTGTGGTAGTTTGAACATTCTTTGGCTTTATTTAGCTATATCGTATATACAGTATCTTTATTTAGTTGTATTATATTATATATATAATATGTATTATAAAATATCTTTATTTAGCTATATCTTATATACAGTATCTTTAGTTGAATTATATATAATGTATGTATTATAAAATATCTTTATTTAGCTATATCTTATATACAGTAATACAGATGCATAGTAGTAATGAAATTGTATTAACTCAATTGCAGGCTCTTTGGCTTTTAGTAGAGGAGGATAATGCATTTATATTTATTCTAGCATTTGCTTTCATTTTCATGTTTGGGCTTTATTTTCATGTTTTGATCTAAGCTTTCTCTTTTTTCTTGCCTTCTGTGATAGGTATGATTTATTTATTTTTATCTTCTGTGATTTAGAAAGTATACAGCTTATTGTTTTAATTCTGCTGACACCTTCAAGATTTTTTTTGGGCAGGAAGGTAGGGTTTATTGAAGGGCGTGAGTAAGGAAGGGGCAAGGCTCTCATGGATGCAGGGCCCACCATTTGTCCAGGGCCACGATTAGGGGTGTATGTGACCCCACAGCCATCCTGGGTGAGCTGCTTCTCAGCCACTGTGTTTTCAAATTCATCCGTATTAAACTTAGTGAATCCCCACTTCTTGAAGATGCGGGTCTTCTGGCGGCCAGGTAACCTGAAGTTGGCCCTGCACAGGGCCTCAGTCACATGCTCCTTGTTCTGCAGCGTGGTGGGGATGGACGTTATGACTTGGCCTATGTGGATGCTGACCACTGTGCTCTTGGGCTTTCCAAAGGCACCTCGGATACAAGCCTGGAGCCTAGATTGGGGACAGCATGCCAGTCATGAATGTCCACTGGAAAGGGCTGTCTCCAGGGTTCCTTAAGGCAATGCCTACAGGCAGCAGGCTGCACACACTGCGGAGGAGGCTGCTGTTTGCAACCATCGCACATCAGGCCTCCATGAGGAAAAGAACACAGTTGGCTTAATTGGCTGCAAACAAGATGGTAAAACATTTTATGGCACCCATGTTTCTCCAACTCTCACATTCAAGAAAAATCTACAATTTTTGTCTCTCTTGCAATGTAAGGTAAGAAGTTTTCCAGTTCCTTACTTCTACACCTTTCCATTAAAGGCTTAGTTATCTTATCTTTTTCAAAACTATGTAAGTCTTCTTTATCCAAAAATTGGAATTTGTCATTCAAGTTTTAACCATGTTTGTGACAGTTATTGTTATTGAATTCTCTGTGTTTAAGTGGTGACCACGTATACTGTGTGTTCAGTCACTATGGCTGTACGTATTACCCCCCAAAACCTTAATGGCTTAGAGCAATAATCATTTATTATCTCTTGTATTTTCTGTACATCAGGTATTTATTTACTAATTTTTAAAAAAACTATTGGATATAGGAGTATAGTCAATTAAATTGTGATTAGAGCCATCCAGCCATACATATGTTTGTATCCATTCTTCCCCAAATTCCCCTCCCCTCCAGGCTGCCATGTAACACTGAGTGGAGTTTCCTTCATCGGGAAGTTAGACAAGGTATGACAGGGATGCCTGGTCTCTCCATGAATGTTGGAGACCTCAGCTGGAAGACTTAAAAGCTTGAGTCCCTAGTTTGGCCTTAATCATCTGAAGGTTTGTTCACTCGTGTTTGGCGCTGGGGGCCTGGCTGGGGCTGCTAACCAGAAAGCCAGACGTAGCTCTTGTGTCGTCTGTATGTCCTCGAAATGTAGAGGCAGAGTTCCAAGGGCAAGCATCCCCCTGCCACCTCGCCCCCAAGAGAGAGTCAGGCGGATGAATGCCGTGTGAGGACCGAACCTCAGAGATCATTCAGGGCCACTGCTGCTGCGTCGCAGTGGTTGGGGCCGTTTCAAAGATGCGCCAGATCGAACGGCCGTGTGCCAACGTCACCACATAAGAGGAACAAGTGGGGTGCTCACATACATGCATACATACATGTGTGTATATACACACATTACATCTTGAAAAATATGATCAGTCACACTGCATTTCCTGAAATTCCCGATTTCAATTTATGTATCAGTGGGTTGAAGTCTGTATGTAGTTGAGTAATTTGAGTAATTCTTTCAGGAAGATTGCATGAATGAATATCTGAAAGCATCCATAAGGTCTTAATGTGTAGCATAGAAACTGCCATCTTCCTTATTTTAAAAATTATGAAAGTAATACAGGTTCATTGTAAATAATTCGAACAGTGCAACATTCCCCCCTAAAAAAAAAAGCCAAAATAATGAAAATCCTTCACAGCTCTACCTTCCAGAGATAAACACTTGTCTGGCATATATTCCTATAGACATTTCTATATTGTAGCATATATTATTGTATATGTGTTACTATAAAATCAATTGTACCATCCAAATGGTTTTTTAACTCGCTTGGTAGCAAGATTCCATTTCGACTCCACTTTTAGGTGATCTGTGAATGTCTCCTCATGAGCAGCCTGGCCAGCTGGATCTGGTACATTCCTGTCTTAGATTGTACGGTACCTTCATCCTTCAGTAGCAATCCAACTGTGTGGCCTTTTCTTGGGTCACAACCTTTCACAGTACAATGGATGAATCCAGCCAGCAGCAGACATGTTTAGGTACCTGCAAAAATTCAGTTCAGTGGTCATTCAGTTGTCTTCCCTTCCCCACTGTGCAGGAAGCCAGTTTTTGTTTTTGTTTTTAGGAAGCCAGTTTTTATTCCATATTCATCTCAGTATTTCTCTAAATGTGCTTGTTCTGTACTTTCACCTTTGAACTGGTTATAGTATTTTCCTGAGCCCCTGGTTAATAATGAGTTAAAGAATACCTTTATATGTATTCAGTTTGTTTCTGTACGAGTCGTGGTTGTAACTTAAAAATAATTATCTTTCTTGAAAAGTTGGGAAATGGTGTGTTCAGCATTGTCTATAACAACTTAGCAGACATGATATGATGCTACTATCTCTTTCTCTTTCTCACCTTGCTTAAAACGGCAACTTCTAGGTCCATTCATGTTGCTGCAAATGGCATTATTTCACTCTTTTATGGCTGAGTCATATTCCACTGTGTGTGTGTGTATCACAGTCTTTATCCATTTCTCTGTCAATAGACATTTAGATTGTTTCCATGTCTTGGCTATTGTGAACAGTGCTGCTAGGGGTGAATGTATCTTCTCTATTATAGTTTTGTCTGGGTTTACACACAACAGTGAGATTGTTAGCTCATGTGGCAGCTCTAGTTTTAGTTTTCTCAGTATCCTGTGTGCTATTTTCCGTAGTGGCTGCACCAATTTGCATTCCAACCAACAGTGTAGGAGATTTCCATTTTTTCCACATCCTCTCCAGCATTTGTTATTTGTAAACTTTTTGATCGTGGCTAGTCTGGCCAGTGTGAAGTGGTACTTCATTGTAGTTTTGATTTGCATTCCTCTAATACTTAGCAATGTTGAACCTCTTTTCACATGCCTATTGACCATCTGTATGTTTTCTTTGGAGAAATGTCTGTTTAGGTCCTCTGCCCACTTTTGGACTGGGTTGTTTTTCTGTTATTGATGTTGTTGGGTATGATGCTACTATGGACAATAGAATGCAAATATACAATATGATTAAAACTGCATTTAATGTTCATAAGAATAGAAGACTGGAAAAGATATGCCAAAATATATTAGATTGCTTGGTATTTTTCTTTATTATATTTTCCACAAAATTTTACATATGATTAACTTTGTTACAGAAGTCCAGTGAAGCTCCAGACTGATCCTGTGTTTTACTGATGGAGTAATGATTGTTTTTGGATCATCAGGGGCTGGAAGAAAGGGTATCCTGTTCTCTGCACAGCTTTTGGAGTCCGCATTGAGTTCTCTTGGGGAGTGAAAAGGGCATATGATAAAAACAATAATACAATAATGAGTATGTATACTGTTCCAGGAATTGTGCTAAGCAGTATCTAATTTAACCTCACAACAGCAGTGTCTAATTTAACCAACAGTACCTATACTGATAGCTATTCTTAGTATTTCCATTTTACAGATGAGGAACTGAGGGAGTTAGGAAACAGAAGCTTAGGTAACTTGCCTAACTAGTCTGTGGTGAAGCAGGAATTAAAACTCAAGAGTTGAACTTGCTACCCTGCAGCTTGTGAGAAAGGAAATCCTGGGATCCCCTTTTGAAAAATCACCCCCACTACTGAATCCAAGCTCTCCAATCAGTTATCTGGGAAACATTTCCTGAACCTCCTCTGGGTCCCAGGGCCTGAGGATGAGACATGGCTGAGACTCCCAGCAACTCCTGAGCTCGGATGAGCTGGGGGATGGGGGGCGGAGAGGAAGCAGGAAGGGGGCATCCCGTGGGGGCACAAAGGAAGGGCACCCCAAGGGCAGGGGTAGGTGCTTCCAGGAGGAGGTGACAGCCAACCTGAGTCTGGAAGGAGGGCAGAGCCTGCCTGCCAAGGGGGTGGTAAGGGCATTCATGACAGAATGGCCAGGGCAGAGAGGTAACAAAGACATACCAGAGAAGCACAGTAAAGACACCCATTCTAGGGACTTCCCTGGTGGTCCATTGGCTAAGACTCCACATTCCCAATGCAGGGAGCCTGGGTTTGATCCCTGGTCAGGGAATCTGATCCCACATGCCGCAACTAAGAGTTTGCATGCTACAACTAAAGATCCCACGTGCCGCCACAAAGATGGAAGATCCCATGTGGGGCAGTTAAGACCCAGTGCAACCAAATGAATAACAAATAAATACTAACAAAGATACACATTCTAGCACTGCTGTCCCCTTGTCCAGTGGAAAGGTGGGCATCTGAACATGCCAATCAGAGCCCATGTTTCTTCAGGATGTTTGGACTTGGGTCAGCTCACCCCTCCTTGAGGGCTAATGGTGTAAGATGCAGCCTGGAACAGGTTCAGCTGGTGATGCGCAGAGGGCATCTGGAGAATGGGACCAGGCCACACCAGGTCTGAGCAAGACCCTACGCATCCCTACAGTCCAGCCATCCAGCCAGCATGGGATTCCACGCCACATGCCAGGTCATCTTAATCCCGGTCTCATTTCTTTCAGATGGTCCACATTGGGTTTCTGTCACCTGTAATGAAAGATCCTTGCCTGATGGTCTCCAAGTCAGACTGAGGATAGGGTTATTCTAGCTGACGCAGCGAGGCTGACCTATGGATCAGGAAGCCAGTGATTCATTTACTGGGAGAAATTCAACTGCTCCTTGGATCAGCCTTTCAAGTCATTACTGCTGCTGGCTCCTTCTGGAGAAAAAGCACCCGGACTGACTTCTGGAACCCTCTTGATGAGCAGGCCCCAGTGCCAGTGGTGATTTTTGCAGCTAGCGGCATCAGGCTAGGAGTCAGCAAACAGTTTCTGTTGATACTAGATAGTAACCCTTAGGCTTGGTCACAGTTATTCACCTCTGCAGCCCAAAAGCCAGAGACAATACATAAATGAATGAGCATAGTCAGGTTCCCAAAAAGTTTTATTTATGGACACTGAAATTTGAATTTTATATAATGACCCTGTGTCTTGCTGTATCATTCCTCTTTTGATGATTTGCCTTTAGGAATGTTAGTGCCAGTCTTAGCTCTCAGACCAGGCCAAAATAGGCAGCAAAGAGCCAAGTCTGACAAACTACTCTCCTAGGGCATGAGCCTTCATGCCAAGATGTCTGTCAAGGAGACTGAGCAGTTGGGTCAGGCCAGGAGTACTGCTGGGGCCACAGCCCAGGCTTGTTACACTGGCATCCTTTTCTCTGCGGCCAGTCAGACCACCCTTTTCAGTCAGCACCCTCCTATAGGCAAAGCGTAGGACCCATAGGTGTGCTCAAGTGCCTGGAGATGATAACACGTTCCGGCCTGGCTTCTCAGACTGCAGCCCCAGGTAACTTGGACACAGCTGCTCCCATCACTTCTAAGAGTGGCTGTCCTGTCCCAGCCCCTATGAGAAGCAGGTCATTTAATTCATCCACACCACCCTGAACAACCAACGGACCTGGGTAGGCTGCCTGCCAGAGGCATGGCAGGGTAGTCAGTGACTTGGGGCCTGGCTTGAAAACATAGGCTAGCTTTGGGGAGGGGTCTTAAAAGACCCAGAGGAAGCTGCAGTTCCTGGTGGGCTCTATAGCTGAGGTTGGGTAGACTCGGGGGCTGGGGTGACTGCAAGTGGCCAAGTGCCAGTTGAAGTTATGGGGGAGTAGAGATTGTGAGTGAGAAAAGAGGCTGGGTAGGAAGAGAAACGGACTGGGGGCCAGAGACAGACAGAGACAGACTGGCTAAGAGAGTGACCCAGGAGCTGCATCCCAGAACTGCCCCTGTACTGGCCCTTCCCCAGCTTGCCTAGGGGACATCACAGTATCTTCACAGCCACCATCCTGCCTTTCCTGCGGTAAATCCCAACACTTTTCCTGGGTGATCCCAGCACACTGCTGATACGCTCCATCACACCGAAAGCCGTGATTGAGCACAGGCCATTTCTGGGGCAGGCTGGGCTCCTCCCTTGCACACTGACTGGATGATTTTCGTCTTAGGGGGAGCTTTCAACTTCAGGTTGGGGTCACCTTGCTGTCTTAATTATCTGCAGGTTGGAATTTTGCCTCAGGCACTAAAACCCATAGATGCATGACCTGGGCCTCACTACCCTCACCTCTTAAATGGCCCTCCTGCAGCCTGCTCCATTATGACAGTGTTGAACTTGATCTGAGTCCTGTGCTTCTGAAAACCAACTGTGGTTAAGAAATTCCCCCACCTCTTTAAGTTCTGGGGAAACAGGGCTAGTTTGCTCTCACATATTCCAAGAAAACAACCCATCTACACCTCTTGCTATTCCTACGAGACAGGCTGATGACTCCCTGGTTTACCTACCTCTCTAAAATCTCAGGCCCCTTCCTTTTCTTTGAGACGGTTCTCATGAATGAACCTTTTCCCTACTGCAACAGCCTGAATAAAATCTTCACCATTGCCTGGTGCCTTTTGCTTAAAAGATGTCGAAAAGTTGTTGTAAGCATCTATTGGGTGGGGCATCTGGAGTCCCAGGTTCCAGTCCTGGTTCACCCAGGCCTGGCTTCCCCTTCTGCCAGGTTTGTCTTCTTTGGGAGCTCTCTAAGGCCCCCTTACTTCGAGGATGTGAGTGGCAGCTCAGCGCCTGTAGCGGGAGGCGGGGCCTACAAAGCAGCTGTAATATTTGCACGCGGCCACTAGAGGGCGGCGGCTCCGCGGAAGAAGGCCTTGGCCGCTGCACCCGCTCGCTGCTGCAAAGGCTTGAAAATGCGCTTTGGAAGGGGGACGCCAGGCAGCGTCTTCAGCCCTTAAGTGCTTTTCCATGCTACACGCTGGTGCACTCCAGGCATTTCTTTTTTGCTCCTGCCTCCAGAGTCCTCCGCCGCCGATGTCAGTCGGCAGACTCGAGTGAGCTGGAGGGGGCCCAAAAGCCAGTCTCGAGCCTCTGGACCTCCAGCGTTTGCCTGGGGACCGTGACCCTTCCCTTTCTGCGACCCTCTGGCCCTCTTCTCTACTCCAGACAAGTTGAAGAATCCCTCAGGCTGCAGGGAAATCGGGAGGAGAGACAGAAGGGAGGAGCCTGAAGAGCACTGCTTTGCCGGCAGCACTTAACCAGCCACAGCCATCACCATTTGGAACATCACAATGTCCCCTTCACTTGGGCAGGCAAGAGCGGTTACCCCATCCGAAGGACGGGGAAACTGGCTCCCGGAGAGAAAAAGCCGTTAGCCTCCGGTTGTACAGCTAGTAGATGGCAGAAGTAAGACAAGAACTCAGTTCTCCAGGCCTTAAACCCAAAGCTCATGGGGCGGCCAGGCACGGCTAGAAATGGTTCGTCAATTGACAAAATTAAGCTGGGCCACTCCAGCAGAAAGGGGCCCTGGACATCCCCTAGCGTAGAAACCAAAAGACAGCGGCTGAAAGAGCTCAAATTGTCAAATTTTTTAAGTACTGACTTGGTAAGACGATCACGTTTGCTTTTTCAATTGTATATGTCTACAGACAAAATTGAAAAATAGAAATACCAAAGCCAAATATAAATTAAAAGCAAAGATAAAACAGCCCTACTATCCACAGTGGACTGTCTCTGTCTCTCTGTCTCTAGCAATTGTGGGAAGAGCGTTTTCGTTTTCTCTGTATTGCTCAAATTATTCATTACTCACATATATCAGCTCCTCTGTCCATGGGATTCTCCAGACAGGAGTACTGGAGTCCTTCTCCAGGGAATATTCCCAACCCAGGAATCGAACGCTGGTCTCCCGCGTTGCGGGCAGACGCTTTAACCTCTGAGCCACCAGGGAAGCCCCTGATAAAAAGTAATACCTCTTTATTAAAGCGTTAGAAAGTACAAAAGACTATGAAGAAATTCATCAGAACCCTCCTTCTTTCCTATAGAGGAAGGGAAACGCTGATGTCTGTCTTTCTAGTTGGTTTCTTTCTCTACAAAATGTGAACAACAGTATTAACTGTAGAGGAATGTTGTGAAGATTGAGGGACGGGATGTATAATAGCTAACGTTCCAGAAGCGTTAGCCATATATATATATATAACAAAATTAGCACCACTGTGTATATTTTTTACATGCTGCTGTTTTCACTTATAACATTGCTTCATGAACAGTTTCTCATGTCAACTTTTATTTTAAAATTATATTTTTAGTGACTGCACAAAATTTCATTATATTTAAGTACAGTTTATTTAACCTACCCCTGATTGTTGAACCTTTAGTTTCCAATTTTTGCTATTAAAATAACAGTGAGATTAACATCTTTAAACATCTCTCCTTGTCAGCATTTCTGATTACTTCCTTAGATGGATTTCTGGAGGTAGGATTACTGGGACAAAGAGTGCAAATATTTTTCAGGCTTTTGATTCAGGTTACCAAATTGCTTCCCAGAAAGATCTTGCCAATTTACACTCCCACCTGCAGAGTGTGAGAATGCCTGTCCCACAGCACACAAAGGAGGGATTTTTTGGGGATGGGTGAGATTTGATTATGTTGCTGGTCTGAGGAGAAGGAGCCCTGTAGCGAGGGAGGGTTTCAATTTCAGGAGAGAGAGGATGTCTAAAGGAGTGAGGTCACTGCGAGAGAGAGAGATGGGGTTTTGAAGCACATTTACAGGAATTATCTTGGATTTAAGAAGGGACATCTTGTTCTCTGAGACGAGTAGAAAGAGGTGTGATTGGCTTTGGATATGTAGTCACTGTAAGTAAGTAAGGTGAGACGCAGGAGAGCTAGATTCTAGGAGTCCCCTTGGCTCAATAAAGTAGGAGGCTGAGTCATTTATTCAAATGTGAGAGGTGAGGGCCAAGGAGGAGACTTGAGGTGGGGCTGAGGGATGCCTTATCCTTCTGCTTCCAGAGAGTAAACAGGGTGACAGTCTGGTTGAAATGGATGACCTTGAGTTTCTGAGGGCACCATTCTTAAAAATTTTTTCTTTTTGCCACATTGGGTCTTTGTTGCTTGGTGCAGGCTGTTTCTAGCTGCAGTGAGTGAGAGCTACGCTTCATTGTGGTGCGTGGGCTTCTCACTGCGGTGACCTCTCTTGCTGCAGAGCACAGGCTCTCGATGCATGGGCTTCAGTAGCTGTGACACAGGGTCTTAGTTGCTCGACAGCACGTGGAATCTTCCTGGACCAGGGATCAAACCCTTGTCCCCTGGTGGCACCATTCTTAAGGGCTGTGAGTACTTTATAGCATGCAGCCACCTAGGGAAAGAAAAAGTTGTACACGTATTAATTTAAACCAAATCTTCCAAAACATGTGGTAAATGGTAGAAGACAATGAGGCTGGAGGAATCATGGTAGTAAAAGTTTTATGAACTTCTGGAGTTGTGCCAAACTTTTAAGGAATGGTTAATTCCTATTTTATATAAGTTTTTCCAAAAAAAATGAGAAAGAGCAAAAGCTGCCCAGATCATTTTATGAAACTGGTGTAATCTTGGTTCCAAAATCAGTAAAGACACAGCAATAAATGAAAAGAATAGGCTTGTTTCAACTGATATAACTTTTAAATCCTATATAAAATATCAGCTAAGTAACCCAGTCATATATTTTTTAAAATATATTTTGATCAAGTAGGGTTTATCCCAGGAATTTCAGTTTGGTTCAGCACCAGAAATCACCCCATTAATAAAGGGGGGAAAAATCATACAATTATCTAAATTGGTGAAGAAAAAGCATTTGATAAAGCTCATTACCTATTTATAATCCAATAATAACTTAGCAAACTGGATATACAAGAGACTTTTTTAACTTGGTAAGGGTGATATTCTTTATTGACTATGCCAAAGCCTTTGACTGTGTGGATCACAATAAATTGTGGAAAATTCTGAGAGAGATAGGAATACCAGACCACCTAAACTGCCTCTTGAGAAATCTGTATGCAGGTCAGGAAGCAACAGTTAGAACTGGACATGGAAAAACAGACTGGTTCCAAATTGGGAAAGGAGTACATCAAGGCTGTATATTGTCACCCTGCTTATTTAACTTATATGCAGAGTACATCATGAGAAACGCTGGACTGGAAGAAACACAAGCTGGAATCAAGATTGCAGGGAGAAATATCAATAACCTCAGATATGCAGATGACACCACCCTTATGGAAGAAAGTGAAGAGGAACTCAAAAGCCTCTTGATGAAAGTGAAAGAGGAGAGTGAAAAAGTTGGCTTAAAGCTCAACATTCAGAAAACAAAGATCATGGCATCTGGTCCCATCACTTCATGGGAAATAGATGGGGAAACATTGGAAACAGTGTCAGACTTTATTTTGGGGGGCTCCAAAATCACTGCAGATGGTGATTGCAGCCATGAAATTAAAAGACACTTACTCCTTGGAAGAAAAGTTATGACCAACCTAGATAGCATATTCAAAAGCAGAGACATTACTTTGCCGACTAAGGTCCATCTAGTCAAGCCTATGGTTTTTCCTGTGGTCATGTATGGATGTGAGAGTTGGACTGTGAAGAAAGCTGAGTGCCGAAGAATTGATGCTTTTGAATTGTGGTGTTGGAGAAGACTCTTGAGAGTCCCTTGGACTTCAAGGAGATCCAACCAGTCCATTCTGAAGGAGATCAGCCCTGGGATTTCTTTGGAAGGAATGATGCTAAAGCTGAAACTCCAGTACTTTGGCCACCTCATGCGAAGAGTTGACTGATTGGAAAAGACTCTGATGCTGGGAGGGATTGGGGGCAGGAGGAGAAGGGGACGACCGAGGATGAGATGGCTGGATGGCATCACTGACTCGATGGACGTGAATCTGAGTGAACTCCGGGAGCTGGTGATGGACAGGGAGGCCTGGTGTGCTGCAATTCATGGGGTCGCAAAGAGTTGGACATGACTGAGTGACTGAACTGACTGAACTGAAGGGTGATATATCAAAAAACTTAAAGCAAACATTATTAAACATCATACTTAATAAAGAGACTTTAAATGTATTCTTTTTAAGATCTGGAAAAAAGTAAGGAATCCAACTCTACTGCTAACATTCAGCATGTAATAAGGGAAGTTCTAGAAAAAGCTATTGCAAAGAAAGAACAAGAGAAGCATTAACAGAGATAAAACAATCATCATGTTGTACACCCTGAAGAAACTAAAGCTGAAAGAGACACGTGTACACTGTTGTTCACTGCAGCGTTATTTACAACAGCCAAGACATGGAAGCAACTTAGATGTCCATTAACAGATGAATGGATAAGGAAGCTGTGGTACACATACACAGTGGAATACTACTCAGCCATTAAAAGGAATACATCTGAGTCAGTTCTAATGAGGTGGATGAACCTAGAGCCTATTATACAGAGTGAAGTAAATCAGAAAGAGAAAAACAAATATTGTATATAAACACATATATATGGAATCTAGAAGGGTGATCCTGAGAAATCTGTCTGCAGAGCAGCAGTGGAGATGCAGACACAGAGAACAGAGTTATGGATGCGGGCAGAAGAAGAGGGAGAGGGTGAGATGAATGGAGGGAGTAGCACTGATGCAAACACACTGACATATGTAAATAGACTGCCAAGGAGAATTTGCTGTAGACTCAGGGACTCAAACTGGGGCTCTGTAATAGCCTAGAGGGGTGGGAATGGGTGGGCGGTAGAAGGGAGATTCAAGAGGGAGGGGACATATGTACACCTAATTCATGTTGATACATGATAGAAATCAAACCAATATTGTAAAGCAATCATCAACCAATTAAAAATAAATATTTTTAAATAAACTATTATCGTATTGAATTAATAAAGAAGGATGGAGATATATCTATATCTCATATATATGAGAGAGATATATGATATATATCACATCTTCTGTAACAGAATACTATTCAGCAATGGCTGAATGAAGTAAGGCCATTTGCAGAAACATGGATGGACCCAGAGATTATCATACTAAGTGAAATAAGTCAGAAAGAGAAAGACAAACACCATATGATATCACTTATATATGGAACCTAAAATATGATACAAATAATGCAAATGAACTTGCTTACAAAACAGAAACAGATTCACAGTCATGGAAAACAAACTTACGGTTACCAAAGGGGGAAAGGGGTAGAAGATGGATAAATTGCCCTGAAAAACAAAGAGTAAAGAGAAGCAACAGATTAAGACTCTTAAGAGAAAAACTATTAAGAGCATTCAGTAAAATCGCTAGATATATTAACCTGAAATATAAATCTGTAACATTTCTCTTTAACAGCAGTAACTGACTTCTAGTTACAACGGCAGCAAAAGAGCCTGTACAATACCTAGGAATGAACTTAACCAAGAATATACAAGAAAACCTACGAAGAAGACCTTAAAACTCTAATAAAGGATATATAAATTAACCTTAAGAAATTAAGGGAAGTTTTATGCTCATGAATAGAATGACAATACTAGATAGGAGTCAGTTCTTTATGAATTAATTTATATATGCAATGAAATCCCAATAAAAATCTCAGATATGTTTTCCAGGAACTTGATAAACTCATTCTAAAATTTATACGGATGAACAGGATTAAGTCAGCCTTACAAGAGTGAACAGCAGAACGCTACAAAGTCATGTAAAAAGCCAGACAGACAAAGCGAAACAAAGAATATTTTGCATAAAAACAGGCCAATAGAGCATAGGAAAGAACAGAAAACTCAAAATCAGACCATGATGTGAGGCATTACACATAAATGAAGAAGGGGCAGGTTAACCATCTTACTTGATGGAGAAAAATAAAATGGGATTCCTGCCTGACACCAAATAAAAATGTACACTGTAAATGACAAAAGACTTCAATGTGAAAAGTAACTCTAAAGTTAATAATTGAAGAAAGTATGAAAGAGTATCTTGGAACTTGGGTTGAGAGAGGAACTCCTTATACAAAACCTCAAAAGCACAAACCAGAAGGAAAGAAATGGATTAATTTGTTGATGTCAAAATTAAGGATTTCTGTTCAAAAGAGGATACCATGGACAAGAGGTGATATAATGGGAGCAGATATTTATACAACCTAAAAATGATAATGAATTACTCTGAAGAACACACAAGTAAGAATATACAAGTAAGTCATGCAAACCAAAAAGCAAGAGGCTTCAGTTTCCAATTGGGCAAGTAAGGAGATTGAAAGTATGTTTGTTCAGGAAAAACTGAACAAACTGAGAATAAACAACTCTCTTTGGACCTGTCAGAGAATTTAGGACACAGGGCAAACCATTGCTTCAAAAAGTGAAGACACAGACATGTGAATACTCATAACTTACCAGAGCAAAAATTCATAGACAGAAGCCTCCCTGAGAGCCAGCAGTGGGAGAGGCAAGCCTCAGCTGTGCCTAGTGAGCTGCTGGAGACTCCATATGGACAAGTCTGAGATTTAAAACTCCAGGAGGGGCCAGTCTTAGAGAGACATCTAAACTTTTGTGAGTTTTACCTCTAGGAGCTCGACCAGGTTCTCACAGCAAATGTCATGCTTCCAGCAGGGGGAGACAAAAAGTAACCATTTTGAAATATATCAGAAGGTTCCATTCTTCCTAACACCCCAAAGAGGCTATTTTACCTGAGTGTAATCTGCTGGGCTTTTAGCAGAGTCTAACCAACACGGGGCAAGGAAAACCCCAACTCCAGCCAGCTCTAGCCGTCCTGTGTAATTGAACAGGGGAAAAAGACTGAGAAGCACTTGTAAAGTTCCCAATCCAGAGGTACAAGCTCACTAAGAAAGTGAGACCTGGACTTCCCTGGCGGTTCAGTGGTTAAGAATCTGCCTGCCAATGCAGGGCACACAGGTTTGATCCCTGATGCTGGAACTAAGATCCTTCATGTCCCAGAGCACTTGAGCACATGCCCCACAAGTACTGACGCCTGCATGCTGTAAAGTCCACGCTCTGCAACAAGAGAAGGCACCCCAGTGAGAAGCCTGCACCACAAGTCACCCCTGCTCGCTGCAACTGGAGAAAGCCCACGTGCAGCGGTGGAGACCCAGTGCAGCCATAAGTTAAAAAACAAAAACAAAATACTGAGACCTTGTCATAGGACTCTAGGACTCTCCTTCCCACTCCCCCTTTTTACCAAATAATGACAGGCTTATTTATTGCAGTTTCTTGTATCCAGTACATCATGAGTGACTTTCCAAAAAATTATACTGCATGCTCAGAGGCAAAAAAACAAAATTTGAAAAGACAGAGCAAGTACAGAACCAGACTCAGATCTGGCAGAGCTGTTGGAATTATCAGACTAGGTTTTAAAATAACTATGATTATCATACTAAGGGCACTTAGATGGATAAAATAAACAACGTGCAAGAACAGATGGGCAATAGAAGCAGAGAGAGAGAAATTCTAAAAAGGAATCCAAAAGAAATACTAGAGATCAAAAACACTTTAACAGAAATGAAGAATGCCTTTGGGGACTTCCCTTGTGCTCCAGGGGTTAAGAATTTGCCTTGCAATTCAGATTCGATCCCTGGCTGGGGAACTAAGATCCCACATGCTGTGGGCAACTAAGCCCACATGCCACAAGAGAGAGCCCACACACTCCAACCAGCGAGCCCGCACGCTCTAGAGACAATGCTCTGCAACAAAAGAGGTCCCCACGTGCCACAACAAAGACCCAGCACAGCCAAGACTGGACGTGGTTGCGGAAAGAATCTCTGAACCTGAGGATATGTCTATAGAGACTCACAGAACTGAAAAGCAAAGAGAAACATGACTGGAATAAAGCAGAACAGGATGTCCAGGGACTGTGGAACAACTACAGAGGTGTGTTGTTGTTGTTGTTTAGTCACTAATTGTGTCTGACTCTTTTGCAACCCCATGGACTGCAGCCTGCCAGGCTTCTCTGTCTGGGATTTCCTAGGCAAGAATACCGGAGAAGGCAATGGCACCCCACTCCAGTGCTTACCTGGAAAATCCCATGGATGGAGGAGCCTGGTGGGCTGCAGTCCATGGGGCCGCTAAGAGTCGGACACGACTGAGCAACTTCACTTTCAGTTTTCACTTTCATGCATTGGAGAAGGAAATGGCAACCCACTCCAGTGTTCTTGCCTGGAGAATCCCAGGGACGGGGGAGCCTGGTGGGCTGCCGTCTATGGGGTTGCACAGAGTCGGACATGACTGAAGTGACTTAGCAGCAGCAGGCAAGAATACTGGAGTGAGTTGCCATTTCTTTCTCCAGGGGTTCTTCCTAACCCAGGAATCAAACCTTCATCTCCTGCATTGGCAGGTAAATTCTTTACCACTGAAACCCCAGGGAAATCCCACAAAAGGCGTAACATACACACAATAGGAATGCTAAAGAATGAGAGAAAGAAATGGAAGAAATATTTGAAGCAATAATGGCTGAAAATTTCCCCAAATTAAAATCAGACACCAAAACACAGATCCAAGAAGCTCAGAGAACACTAAGTAAGATAACAACAACAAACAAATCTATATGCCTAAGCATATTATCTTCAAACTGCAGAAACTCAAAGGTAAAAAAAAAATATTGAAAGAAACTTCTACAGAGGAACAAAGATCAGAATTACATCTGAATTCTCAGAAATTATGCAAGTAAGAAGACAGTGCAGTGAAATATTTCAAGTCCTGAGAGGGAAAAAAACCTCATCAACTTAGAATTCTGTATCCTGAGAAATTATCCTTCCAAAGTGAAGGAAAAGTAAAGACTTTCTCAGCCAAATGAAAATTAAAGGAATTTGTTGCCAGTAAACCAGTCCTGTAAGAAATGTTAAAAGTTCTTCAGGGAGAAAGTGAATGTGTTAGTTGCTCAGTTGTATCCCACTCTTTGTGACCCCGTGGACTGTAGCCCACCAGGCTCCTCTGTCCATGGAATTTTCCAGGCAAGACTACTGGAGTCGTTAGCCATTCCCTTCTCTGGGGGATCTTACCCACCTGGCAAACCAGAGTCTCTTGCCTTGAGGCAGATCCTTTACCATCTGAGCCACGAAGGAAGCCTGTAAAGAGATGATATAGGTGAGAAACGTAGACATACATAAAGAAAGGAAGCATGTTAGAGAAGGAATAAGTGATGGTAAAATTAAAAAGTTTTCATTTTCTTATTCTTGACTGAGCTAACGTGTATGTGCATACATGCTAAGTCCCTTCCATCGTGTCCAACTCTGTGTGACTCTATGGACTGTACCCTGCTGGCTCCTCTGTCCTGGGATTTTCCAGGCAAGAATACTGGAGTGGGTGGCCATGCCCTCCTCCAGAGGATCTTACCAGCCCAGGGATCAAACCCACGTTTCTTATGTCTCCTGCATTGACAGGGGGGTTCTTTACCACTAGCACCACCTGGGAAGCCCCCCTAACATATACCAGTTTGCTCAAAATAATAATGGCAATTATGTACTCATTGATTATAGCATATGTATAAGTGAGATGAATGACAGTAATAATCCAAGGCATGGGAAGAAGGAATTAAGAATAGTTGGCTAGTATGAAGTACTTGCAGTACCTATGAAGTGGTGTAGGGACATTTGAAAATGAACTTAGATTAGTCAAAGTGTATATTGCAAACTCTAGATAACCTCTAAAAAAAAGTTTAAAAAGAAGCATAACTAATATGCTAAGAAAAGAGAGTAAATGGAATCATGTAAAAATGTTCAGTTACAACCACAAAAGGCAGACAAAAATTAGAGGACAAAAATAGGAACAAAAAACTAGGGTAACATATAGAAAACAGTAGCAAATATAGTACATACTAATCCAACTATATCAACAATCATTTCAAATGTCAATGATCTAAATATACGAACTGAAAGACAGAAAGTGTTAGAATGGATTAAAAAATATGACCCAATTATGCTGCTTATAAGAAACACACTTTAAATATAAAGGCATAAACAGTTTAAAAGTAAAGGAATGGAGAAAGCTATACCGTGATAGCATCAATTAGGAGAAAGCAGAGAAGGGCATGGCAACCCACTCCAGTATTCTTGCCTGGAGAATCCCATGGACAGAGGAGCCTGGTGGACTCCAGTCCATGGGGTTGCAAAGAGTTGGACATGACTGAGCGACCACCACTTTCACTTCACTTTCATATTAATTTCAGACAGAGAAGCCTACAGAGCAAGGAAAGTTATCAAGGATAAAGAGAGGCATTATATGATCAAAGGATCAATTTTCCAAAAAGACCTAACAATCCTTAACAAATATGCGCCTAACTGTAGACCATCAATACATCCGAGGCAAAGCTGATAGGACTGCACGAAGTAATAGATGAGTCTACTATCATACTTGGAGACTTCATCATCCCTATTAGAAATAGACTGACCAGGCAGAAAATCCATGAGGATACAGTTGAACACAAAATATATCAATCAAGTGGGTATAATTGATATCTATCCAACAACTTCAGAATATGCATTCTTCTCAAGTTCATACGGAACATTTACGAAGACTGGCTGCATTCTGGGCCATAAAACACACCTTAACAAACTTAAAACAGAGATCATACGATGTCTACCCTCAGATCACAGTGGAATTAAACTAGAAATCAATAACAAAGATAGCTGGAAAATCCCAAGATAATTGAACCTTATATAACACATGGGTCAAGGAAGAAGTCTCAAGAGAAAATTTAAACTATTTGGAACTAAATGAAAATGAAAATACAACTAATCAAAAGTTGTGTGATGCAGCAAAACGGTGCTTAGAGCAGTGCTTGTAGCATTGATGTGTGTGTTAAAAAAGAAGAAAGATTTAAAATCCACGATACAAGCTTCCATGTTGGGAAACTAGAAAAGGAAGAGCAAATTAAATTCCAAGTAAGTGAAACGTAGCAGGTCCTATAGAAAAAAATGGGTGAAGTTTATCAACAGGCAACTTGTAAAAGTGGTAACCCAAACAGGCAAATGAATAGAATGATTAAGAATTAGAACCATCAGTAATGAGAAGTTAAATAAGGACAACAATGAAATATCACCTTCCACTTAAACTGGCAAACATTGTTCAGTTGCTAAGTTGTGGCTGACTCTTTGCAACCTCGTGGACTGCAACACTCCAGGCTTCCCTCTCCTTCACTATCTTCCGGAGTTCGCCTAAACTCATGTCCATTGATTCAATGAAGACTGGAGAAGACTCTTGAGAGTCCCCTGGACAGCAAGGAGATCAAACCAATCAATCTTAAAGAAGATCAACCCTGCATATCCCATTCCCTCCCTCCTTCCCCACCACCCTCAGGTGCCTCCTATTGGTGCTTCAGCCCTGACCTCTGGGAAGAGCAGGTCTTAGGGTCATCAAGGGCCTGGAAACCAGCGAGCCCCGGACCTGTCTCCTGGACAGGGCAGACATGCCTTGGTGCTGGCTACATTCTTCCCGGCACCGAGGTGCCTGCTGGTACTATGTCCCAAGAGCCATAGCAAGGAGGGGGAGTTGGGAAACTGAGGGGGTAGTTAAAAGAATCTTGAGATCGGATTTCTCTTATCCTTTCCCCAGCTGTGTCCCCTCTGGTTATTTATTTACTTAGTGCCAGGAGGGCACAGCAGAGAGCCCTGATTTTTTAATAAATCCTGAATTGTATTTATTAAAAAAAAAAAAGGAAAGCATTGGAAGGACTGAGGCTGATGCTCCAATTCTTGGGCCATCTGATGCGAAGAGCCAACTCATTGGAAAAGACCCTGATGCTGGGAAAGACTGAAGGCAAAAGAAGAAGAGGGCGATCGAGGATGAGATGGTTGGATGGCAAACACTGGAAAGCTGGAAAATGCCAAGAGTTGCAGGCATGTGGACATGTAAGCTCTTTCATGTGCTGCTGGTGGGAGTGCAGAACAGACAGCCTTTCTGGAGAGCAGTCTGGCACTACATAGACAAATTATCAATGGATATATGCATAGGCTAGGACCCAGCAAATCAACTCTTGGGTGGATATACCAAATAAATGATCATATAGGTCCATTAGAGAATATGGACTAGAATGTTCACTGCTGTGTCATCTCTGAGAGTGGGCAATCATAGACATCCATGGTCCATCTGTGGAGGAGTAGGTGAGTAAAATGTGGAAGATGCATACGATCTATGTATTGTGCAGCAATCAGAGAAGCAAGGGATTGGATGCATACCTACCAACACAGTGGACCTTAAAAACAGTGCTGAGTGACAAAAGTAAAAAGCAGAGTGAGATAAACAACTCAATAATATTCTCGTCAAGGTGGCTCAGATGGTAAAGAATCTGCCTGCAATGCAGGAGACTCGGGTTCGATCCCTGGGTTGGGAAGATCCCCTGGAGAAGGAAATGGCAACCCACTCCAGTATTCCTGCCTGGAAAATTCCATGGACAGAGGAGCCTGGCCGGCTACAGTCCAAGGAGTTGCAAAGAGTCAGACATGACTAAGTGACTGAGCACAAAGTAAATGCATGTATTTTTGTAATTTACTGTGTATATGTCACTTAAAATTGATGCAGTTTAATAAATGCATAGCAGGGACAGAGGGAAGGATGAATAAGTGAACCACAGAGGATTTATAGGACACGAAAAATATTCTGTATTATAACATAATGATGGACACATGTCATTATACATTTGTCCAAACCCATAAAATGTAAACAACAAGAGTGAACTCTAATGGAAACTACGGGCTTTAGGTGATCAGGATGTGTTAATGCAGATTCATCAGTTGTAACAGGAGTACCCTCTGGTGGGAGATGTTGTGAATAGGGAAGGCTATGCATGTGTGAGGCTTGTAAGCAAGCTTCCTCTGTCAAAAGGCAACCCACTCCAATATTCTTGCCTGGAAAATCCCATGGACAGAGGAGGCCAGTAGGCTACAGTCTATGAGGTCACAAAGAGTCAGGCACGACTGAGCGACTTCACTTCATGTCCCTTCATGCATGTGTGGGAGTCGGGGGTATATGGAGAATCTGTACCTTCCTCTTCATTTTCCTGTGAACCTAACATTGCTCAAAGAAAAATAAAATCTTTAAAAATGAACACACAAAAAATTTGAAATGGATCATAAACCGAAAACTATAACTTCTAGAAAAAAACACAGGGGAAAATCTTTGATTTGGGGTTATGCAGATATTTTTTAGAATAGAAAAATTCATGAATGGCAAAAGAAAAAATTGATACATTTGAGCCTGATCAAATTAAAAACGCTAGCTTTTCAAAAGACACTGATAAGAAAATGAAAAGGCAAGCCACAGCCTGGGAGAAATATTTGCAAAACACACATGTAATAAAGAATTGTGCAGGTCATCAACATTTTTGTTCTTCTCAGGTCCAAATATTTTGAATTTCTCAGGTTCTTCTTTGCCTGCTCTATGATGATGGAGATGGGCTGTGCAGATATTTCACCTGGGACGTTTGGTATGATGTTATGCCAGTAGAGGAGACTGGAAGGACCCAAAGGAGGAAGTAATTTTTTCTTCCTGTTTCCCAGAGTCCTGCAGGGTGCAGGGTCTCCTGCACTGGGCTCCTACGGTGTGTCTTTCTCTGTTGCCTGGCTCCTGCAGAGAGCATCTTCCCCAGCTCCCAGTTCTGGTACCTCAGGGCAACCAGCAGTGCCCAGCTGCTAGAAACTTCCCTCAGAAGCTTCTCAAAGTCTTGTGCCACTGACAAGGCACTGACTGTGAACGTCTTCTTCCAGCATCTCTCAGGTGACTTTGTAGCAAGTTCCAAGGTATGGTACCTCTCTGTGAACAATGTCTCCCAAAGGGAGAATCCTCTGTGAGCCGTCTAGATGGCATCCCACCATCTATGGAACCACACTGTGCTCTTTCCAATGAGGTGTGGAGCTTCTCCTTGGACACTCCATCTCAGCCCTGCAAGTAGTGCCTGTCCCTGTACTTGCTATTCTGTATACACAAGAGTTCCCTAACTTATACAAGTCAATTCTCCATTATTCCAGTCTCCTGTTAATAACTCTCCTGAATGGACCCGTTTAGATACTGACTTATACACAGAACATATAAAGAAAACTCAGAATACCATAAAAGTGAAACACATAACCCGCTTTAAAAAATGAAGGAAAGAGTTAAACAGACACTTTATCACATAAGAGGTATGGATGGGAAAAAAACATAAGCAAGATCCTCAATATGAAGAGTCATCGAGCAGCTGAAAATTAGTATCACAATGACACACTACTAAATCACAAAATGGCTCACATCAAAAAATCTCACAATACCAACTACTGCTAAGGATACAGAGCATCTGGAATTCTTATGCATTGCTGGTGGAACACAGAATGGTGTCTCACTTTGGAATACTATTTCTTATGAAGTCAAATATGCCTTTACATATGTGTCTCATTCATTCAGTGGCAATTCCTTAATGACAAATGATGCTGAGCGTCTCTTATATGCTTTATTTGCCGCCTATTTATCTTCTTTAGTGCAGTATCTGTTCAGCAGTTTTGACTATTTTTAAGTTGGGTTGCTTGGTTTTTCACTGTTGAGTTTTAAGAGTTCTTTTATATGTTTTGGATACAAGTCCTTTATCAGATATGTGTTTTGTAAATATTTTCTCTCAGTCTGTGACCTTTTCATTCTCTTAACAGCATCTTTTGCAGAATAGAAGGGTTTAATTTTGATAAAGTCCACTTTTTGTTTTATGAATCACGCTTCTGGTGTTATATCTAAAAATTCCTTGCTAAACCCAAAGTTACCTAGATTTTCTCCTGTTTGCCTCTAAATATTTTATGGGTTTGCATTTTACGTTAGGTCTATGATCCATGTTGAGTTAGTTTTTAATGAAAGGTGTAAAGTCTATGTCTAGACTTTTTTGTTTGTTTGTTTTTTGGTATATGGACATCCAGTGTTGTAGCAGCATTTGTTGAAAAGACTATTTCCCCCATTGATTTGTGTTTGCTCCTTTGTCTAAGATCTGTTGACTATTACTGAAAGTAAATTCCACCTCAATAAAATTAACTCCACAGAAGGAAAGAATCACATGCCCACAAAACAAAAATTACTTTTTCCCCAAAATATAAACAGAGCATGGACTTTATTTTTTTAAGTCTTGAATACCCTTTGTAAGATTTATTTTTTTTGATATTTATTTATTTTGGCGATGTTAGGTCTTAGTTGTGATGTGCAGGCTTCTCTCTAGTTGTGGTGTGGGGGCTCTAGTGTGTGTGGCCTCCGTTGTTGCAACTCACAGACTCTCTAGTTGTGGCTTGCAGGCATGTGGCATGTGGCACACTTGCCCCGTGGCAAGTGGGATCTTAGTTCCCTGACCAGGGATTGAAGCCACATTCCCTGCATTGGAAGGTGAATTCTTAACCACTGGACCACCAGGGAAGTCACAAGAAGTATGTACTTTAAATACAGTAGATTGATTGGTATATGGGGGTGTGTGTGGGATGGCCATAAAAAAAGAGTGAGTGAATGAATGGATGGAACAAATGAGGGGTCTTGCACCAACCACTGATGTTCATTTTGGTCTATAAATTATTGCCACTAAATTGTTCTCTCCTTCCTGGGCCCGGAGCAACCCAGCTATAAATCACATTTTCCAGCCCTACTTTGCTAATTGCTGTGACCATGTGACTAAGCTCTCACCGATGACATTTGAGTTGAGGTGATGGTGCAACTTCCATTTTCATATTTTTAAAGATGTTTGCTCTGTACTCTTACTTTCTAGCTGGTTGTGGTGCAAAAGATGAAAGTGAGCATCAGTCGCCCACTCCCTCCCTCCACCAGGACATAAACACACAGCACACACGTTGAATTTCTAGGCACATTGTAAAGAAACCAGGGGAGTCTTGAAGGAATAAGATAAGCATGAACATTTTGCTAATACAGATAGGTCTATACTCAATCATTAGATTCTAGAATTCTACTAGAACTCATATGCTACCACCACTGCAAAGTTGAAAATACGTACCACAGTTACATTTATAACTCACATGAAGTTAAGGTTAGATTTTTGCATTTTGTGTTCATTTGAATCTTTTTTGCCTCATTTTGAGTGTGCTTCTTATAAGAGGCATATGGTTGATTTCTTTTTAATCTAAACCGTGAGTCTTTGTCTTCTAATAGGGAGTTTTAACTCATTTACATGAATTGTTTTGATTACACATTTTGTTTTTGGTAATCTTGCTTATGACTGATGCTTATTTATGATTCTGTTTATTTGTTCCTGTCTTCTGTTATACCGACTGTGCTTTGTTTGCTCTTATCTTGCTGTGATTTGGAAGACAGATAAACTATTTTAAATTCCACAAGGATTTAAGCTTTTTTTTAATTTTTTTTTTATGTCAAAAAGACCCACACATCTTTATTATAAAGCCTATTCAGCATATTTAGCCTAACAAAAATATCAGTGTTCCTCTAAGAAATATATTTCTTGGTACCTTAGCAAGTCACATCCAAATGAGATGTTACAGATTCCCCATACACCCCCTCCATTTCTGGTTTAGGGGTTAGCATGGTAAGAGTCCTGGACTTGGTACAGACTAATTACGTAATCTATCGTATACAATGATGCTCAGAAGTCCAGCTTTGTTTGTCTTAGTTTCTCCTTTGAATCATAGCTGATCTTATTATTAGTTTTGTTAGAATCTACTGACAATGCAGTGATTTTCTTGTTTCTCAGCTTTTTTTAACCCCAAAGACATACATAACGAATCCACTAACAAGACACATTTTCATAGACATAACCTGTTTTTGAGGAATATTCAACATTTCATAGACAAGTAAAATAAACAGACCCTCAAACTTTTTTTGGCATGCTATTTATAAAAACAGAAAATCACTGCAGATGGTGACTGCAGCCATGAAATTAAAAGACGCTTATTCCTTGGAAGAAAAGTTATGACCAACCTAGAGAGCATATTGAAAAGCAGAGACATTACTTTGCCAACAAAGGTCTGTCTAGTCAAGGGTATGGATTTTCCAGTGGTCGTATGGATGTGAGAGTTGGACTGTGAACAAAGCTGAGCACCGAAGAATTGATGCTTTTGAACTGTGGTGTTGGAGAAGACTCTTGAGAGTCCCTTGGACTGCAAGGAGATCCAACCAGTCCATTCTAAAGGAGATCAGTCCTGGGTGTTCTTTGGAAGGAACGATGCTAAAGCTGAAACTCCAGTACTTTGGCCACCTCATGCGAACAGTTGACTGATTGGAAAAGACTCTGATGCTGGGAGGGATTGGGGGAATGAGGAGAAGGGGACGACAGAGGATGAGATGGCTGGATGGCATCACTGACTCGATGGACGTGAGTTTGAGTGAACTCCAGGAGTTGGTGATGGACAGGGAGGCCTGGCATGCTGCAATTCATGGGGTCACAAAGAGTCAGACACGACTGAGCGACTGAACTGAAACATATGAGTAGTAAAATCAACCCTTTAAGGAATTTTTAAAAACTTTGTCATTTTATAAGGAAAAGTGCATAAATATAACCAACTTAATTTTTTAAATATGCAGCTTTATTTAAATTAAAATGTACCTTTTAATAAATTTTATTTTCACTGCATCTTCACACCATAGATAATATTAGGAAGGGAAGGGACTTCCCTGGCTGTCCAGTGGTTGCCACTCTGTGCTTCCAATGTAGGGGGCATGGATTCAACTCCTGGTCGGGAAGCTAAGATCCCATGTGACACATTGTGTAGCCTATATATATATATATATACCTGCGTGCATGCTAAGTTGCTTCAGTTGTGTCTGACTCTTTGCGACCCCATGGACGGTAGCCCTCCAGGCTCCTCTGTCCATGGGATTCTCTAGGTAAGAATACCTAGGCAAGAATAGGATTGCCATGACTTCCTCCAGGGGATCTTCCCCACCCAGGGATCAAAGCCACATCTCTTATATCTCCTGCATTGGCAGGCAGGTTCTTTACCACTAGCGCCACCTGGGAAGCCATATATACGTGTGTGTGTGTGTGTGTGTATGTGTGTGTGTGTGTGTAAAGGAACAAACGTGCTGTTGCAGAATAAACATGAGCTCATCTTATTTCACTATTTAAAACTACAACAGAATTCAAATCTATACATCGACATGAATATGATTATGACAAACTGCCCTTGCACCATCAGTTTGTGTTTGGTTTGGTAACCGCTATCTGGTTCCTAATAGAAACAGTCCTCCTGCCAGACTCTTTCCTGTGCCTTCTAGATGTGGCTGTAGCCTTTGTGTTTGATTCGTCTCCCCTGCCTCCTTCCCTATTAAGAATTTATCTACGGGTAAAATCAAAAAGAAAGTGAAAGTACTGTAAGGATCATGGCTCAGGCACCATCATTCGTTATCCCCACGACGATCTGTGGTGCCACAGTCAGGGGTAGCTGCTACCAGCTGAGGCCGAGATAAGACAACCTGTGGGTCATTTGTAGTTTCGGGCGTTCACTGGACCAGCCAGGATAAAGCTCATCATAATTCAAGGGAGGCGGGGTGTGTCATTATACTTAAATGCAGTCTGAGTTTCCAGTTAATTAATTAATTAGTTTTAAATTAGGAAATATTCTAAGCAAAGAAATACAGTGAATGATAAGACAAAGAGCAGTATACACTCCACCTAGCTTAAGTAATAAAACATCAGGCAATGAAAGCTCCTTCTGATTTAAAACAAAACAAAACGCAAAAACAAACCCCCTTATTTTATGAAGTGTCATATACATCTACTAACTTATTTTCCTGAATAAATAATTTTCACAATTCAGCTTTTTTAAATTTATTTTTAATTGGAGGATAATTGCATTACAATGTTGTGTTGGTTTCTGCTACACAACAACGTGAATCAGCCATAAGTATACATATGTCCTCTCCCTCTTGAACCTCCCTTTCACCCTCTAGGTTGTCACAGAGTACCCAGTTGAGCTCCCTTTGTTACAGAGCAACTTCGCATTAGCTATCTGTTTTACATATGGTAATGTATATGTTTCAGCACTCCCTCTCAATTTGTCTCACCCTCATTCCCCTGATGTGTCTACAAGGCTGTTCTCTGTGTCTGCGCCGCTACACATTTCAGCTCTTGAACCGCCCCTTTTGATGAATTTCTTGGGACATCTTTGCCTCTGATGATGTCATAATATGGTGTTACAATAATATAACTGCTGCTGCTGCTGCTAAGTCACTTCAGTCGTATCTGACTCTTTGTGACCCCACAGACGGCAGCCCACCAGGCTCCCCCGTCCCTGGGATTCTCCAGGCAAGAACACTGGAGTGGATTGCCAGTTCCTTCTCCAATGCATGAAAGTGAAAATTGAAAGTGAAGTCGCTCAGTCGTGTCTGACTCTTAGCGACCTCATGGACTGCAGCCTACCAGGCTCCTCCGTCCATGGGATTTTCCAGGCAAGAGTACTGAAGTGGGGTGCCATTGCCTTCTCCAAATATAACCGCTAGACATTGTATTTCTTGAGCCATTAAATTCATGAATGAAACTGTATTTTGACTTTTTTCACTATAAGATGTTATTGCAACACTTTTTTTTTTTTGCAACACTTTTTTGTTGAATACGTAAATTCAACATTCAACATTTCAACATTCAAAAACATGACTAAAATGAAAAGCAAGTGTCTTGTCCACCCCTGTCCTCTAATCACTCATGATTTCTCCTCCCAAGAGAGGTAACTATGGTTACAGTTTCTTGAGTATCATTCCAGAAGTGTTCTATGTACTCAAAGAATTTTCAACCTCTATGTATCAGTTAGGCTGGTTAGAACAGAAAAGCCACTATCCCAGCTGAACCACGGAAGAGCTTCTGTTTCTCATTAATGAAAAGACTGCAGGCAGGCATTCAAGGGTGGGCAGCATCCTCATGATATCATCAGTGTCCTACTGTGTTCCACCTTTCTGCTCGGTGACACTTACCGTGCGGTTTTTCCTTTCTTGCTCATTGTCTCATGGTCACAAGTTGATTGTTCCACCTTCACTCTTACATCTGTATTTCACTAATCAAGAAGTAAGAAGAAAGAGGGGAAAGTGTATTGAAAACAAAAAGATTTTCAGAAGTCTCCAGCTGCTTTCCATTTATATCCCGATGGTCACAGTGATGTCACTAGCCACTTGGAGGGAGTCTGAGAGGTGGAATATTTTATCTGTGCCCATTGTCACTCTCAACAAAAAGTCTCTTACTAAAGAAAGGAAGCAAATAATTATATACTATTAATATGTCCATAGATTCTACTTTGTTTTTTTCGCTTAACTATATGACTCAGTGGGGCTTCCCGGTGGCTCAGCAGTAAGGAATCTGTCTGCAATGCAGGAGCCACAGGAGATGCAATTTCCATCCCTGGGTCCAGAAGATCCCCTGGAGGAGGACATGGCAACCCACCCCAGAACTCTTGCCTGGAGAACCCCATGGACAGAGGAGCCTGGTGGGCTACAGTCCATGGGGTCGCAAGGAGTCTGACATGACTGAAGCAACTTAGCACACACGTACACGTATGATTCAATATGCCCTACCTCTTCAGGATACAGATGTTCAATTTCAGATTAATTTATTTAGTTATTAATTTAACAAATGAGAGTGTGTTGGCCACTTATGTGCAAGAGACTTCTTCCAATGTCTGTTTCTGCTATTTTTAGAACCATTAATTTTTTTTACAAAGTTTTATTAAAGTATAAAGGAGATAGAGAAAGCTTCTGACATAGACATCATAAAGGGGCAGAAAGAATACCCCTAGAACCATTAATTTTTAGATGGACATGAGACTGCCCAGCATCCATTCAGTGAGGTACAGTCATGTGACTAAGTTCTGGCCTTTAGAATGAGAGCCCAAATGATGTGTGCAATGTCTAGGTGCTGCTTTTTAAGGGGACAATGTGTGCCCACCTCTTCCTCTGTTTCCCTTCATCCTGGTTATGTTGTGGCTTTTGTGGTGTTCCATCGTGCAAATGAGATCCTGCGTGTAACAGCAGTCAAATCTATATTCTAACACGTCTGGGAAGGGACGAGACACTGGCTTGAACAAGCCTAGGGGCCAGGATACAAGAAATGATAAAATTAACTGCATGCCTTTGGTGGCTCAGTGGTACAGGAAACCACCTGCTCAATCTCTGGGTCGGGAAGATCCTATGGAGAGGAAAATGGCTACCCACTCCAGTATCCTTGCCTGAGAAATCCCATGAACAGAGAAGCCTGGCAGGCTGCAGCCCACTGGGTCTAAAATAGTCAGACGTGACTTAGGGGACACAACTTAGCAACTGAACAACAACAACATGCCTTTGAGGACCTCAAGATCTCATGGAAGAAGACAGGTGAATAAACCAAAATCTGTGAGGTCACGTCAGTGCCGGGGTAGGCCAAGGAGCTTTGTTGTTGTTCAGTCACTACGCCACGTCTGAGTCTTTGTGGCCCCAAGGACTGCAGCACGCCAAGCCTCCCTGTCCTTCACCATCTCCTGGAGTTTGCTCAAATTCTTGTCCATTGAGTCGGTGATGTCATCCAACCATCTCATCCTCTGTCATCCCCTTCTCCTCCTGCCTTCAGTCTTTCCCAGCATCAGGGTCTTTTCCAATGAGTCAGCTCTTCACATCAGGTGGCCAAAGTACTGGAGCTTTAGCATCACCCCTTCCCATGAACATTCAGTGTTGATTTCCTTTAGGATTGACTGGTTTGATCTCCTTGTTATCCAAGGGACTCACAAAGTCATCTCTAGCACCACAATTTGAAAGTATCAATTCTTTGCCGCTCAGCCTTCTTTCTGGTCCAATTTTCACATCTGTACATGACTACTAGAAAAACCATAGCTTTCACTATATGGACATTTGTTGGCAAAGTGATATTTCTGCTTTTTAATACACTGTCCAGGCTGGAAGAAGCACAAGCTGGAATCAAGATTGCTGGGAGAAATATCAATAACCTCAGATATGCAGATGACACCACCCTTATGGCAGAAAGTGAAGAGGAACTCAAAAGCCTCTTGATGAAAGTGAAAGTGGAGAGTGAAAAAGTTGGCTTAAAGCTCAACATTCAGAAAACGAAGATCATGGCATCTGGTCCCATCACTTCATGGGAAATAGATGGGGAACAGTGGAAACAGTGTCAGACTTTATTTTGGGGGGCTCCAGAATCACTGCAGATGGTGACTGCAGCCATGAAATTAAAAGACGCTTACTCCTTGGAAGAAAAGTTATGACCAACCTAGATAGCATATTCAAAAGCAGAGACATTACTTTGCCAACAAAGGTCTGTCTAGTCAAGGCTATGGTTTTTCCAGTGATCACGTATGAATGAATGTGGTGTTGGACAAGACTCTTGAGAGTCCCTTGGACTGCAAGGAGATCCAACCAGTCCATTCTGAAAGAGATCAGCCCTGGGATTTCTTTGGAGGGAATGATGCTGAAACTGAAACTCCAGTACTTTGGCCACCTCATGCGAAAAGTTGACTCATTGGAAAAAGACTCTGATGCTGGGAGGGATTGGGGGCAGGAGGAGAAGGGGACAACAGAGGATGAGATGGCTGGATGGCATCATGGACTCGATGGACGTGAGTCTAAGTGAACTCCAGGAGTTGGTGATGGACAGGGAGGCCTGGCGTGCTGCGATTCATGGGGTCGCAAAGAGTCGGACATGACGGAGTGACTGAACTGAACTGAACTGACCAGGTTTGTCATAGCTTTTCTTCTAAAGAGCAAGTGTCTTTTAATTTCATGGCGGCAATCACTGTCCACAGTGATTCTGGAGCCCAAGAAAATAAAATCTGCCACTGTTTCCACTTCCCCCATCTATTGGCCATGAAGTGATTGGATCAGACTCTATGATCTTAGTTTTTTGGATGTTGAGTTTTAAGCCAGCTTTTTCACGCTTTTCTTTCACCCTCATCAAGAGACTCTTTACTTTCTGCCATTAGAGTGGTATCACCTGCATAACTGAGGTTGTTGATATTTCTCCTGGCAGTCTTGATTCCAGCTTATGATTCATCCAGCCCAGCTTTCACGTGATGTACTCTGCATGTAAGTTAAATAAGCAGGGTGACAATATACAACCCTGACACACTCCTTTCCCAATTTTGAACCAATCCATTGTTCCAGGTCTGATTCTAACTGCTGCTTCTTGACCTGCATATAGGTGTCTCAGGAGATAGGTAAGGTGGTCTAGTATTCCCATTTCTTTAAGAATTTTCCACAGTTTGTTGTGATCCACACAGCCAAAGTCTTTAGCATAGTCAATGAAGCAAAAGTAAATGTTTTTTCTGGAATTATTTTGCTTTTTCTGTGACCAGCAGATGTTGGCAATTTGATCTCTGGTTCCTGTGCCTAAATCTAGCTTGTTCATCTGAAAGTTCTTGGTTCATGTACTGCTAAAGCCTAGCATGGCTTCCCTGGTGGCTCAGAGGTTAAAGTGTCTGCCTGCAATGCGGGAGACCTGGGTTCGATCCCTGGGTCGGGAAGATCCCCTGGAGAAGGAAATGGCAACCCACTCTAGTATTCTTGCCCAGAAAAACTCATGGGCAGAGGAGCCTGGTAGGCTACAGTCCATGGGGCCCCAAAGAGTCAGACACGACTGAGGGACTTCACTTTCACTTTGCTCTTAAAGGACGTTTGGAGGCCAGCAAATCCAGTTACCTATCTCACCCCATTTATCCATTTGTGCAGTTCCCTAGCCATTCACCCCTTTATTCATTTACCTACTTATCTTATCCATCTACCATCCACTGATTCATTCTCCACTCAGTCATCACTTCCTCCCATATAGCTCATGAGGACTCTGTAGTTATTTTTTGTAGAGTTATTCAGAACCGATTCTTAGATTCACATCAATCTGAATGGCACCTTTTATCACAATTTTAACAGATGCCAAGTACAAAGATTATCATACCCATGCAATAGAATGATGAAACTTCATATCCAGATCACATGATAAATGCTTATTTGTGCTCATTTTTAGATTTTTATAGACAACAGAGATTATATATTCACTAGTCTTTTTCAAGGAGTCCCCTCCTACTTCCCTCTGACCTCTCACTTCCCCTGAGCTGGATATGATACCAACTCAGATCACAACCTGGGACAATGTAGGGAAAGTGTGTGTGTGCTCAGCCTCTAAGTCATGTCTGACTCTTTTGCGACCCCATGGACTGTAGCCCAGCAGGCTCCTCTGTTCATGGGATTACCCAGGCAGGAACACTGGAGAGGGTTGCCATTTCCTTCTCCAGGGGATCTTCCTGACCCAGGGACCAAACCGCAGTCTCTTGAGTCTCCTGCATTAGCAGGTGGATTCTCTACCACTCGCACCACCTGGGAAGAGAAGGAGAAATTTGGTGTTTGCTGTGCCCATTCGTGGTACTCAGACTAAGGGCTCTCACTAGCTGCACATTCCCTGCTCTTCAGGACTGGGGGAGGCAGCAAGTTTCATTCACCTCTGGGGAATGCAACTCATTCTCTCTCTTTTAAACATTTTTTAAAATTCCTTTTAACAATAAAGATGAAACCAAGGAAGCAGATTATAGCAAGAACATAGCCAAGGTATGAAATTTTTTGTTTCATTTAATGAGAAAACAGAGCTGTTGTTGAGAAATAAGATAGTTCACATGTTGACCCCTATTAAGAAATATTAAATGTTATTTGTCAAAAACGCTATAAATTTATTTGGCTAAAATATTAAATATCAAACTTCAAACAAATCAAACAAGCAGTTAAGTCTAATAATAATGGAGCTGAACTGGGGGTGTTGGGCGGAGTTAAAGGTGGGGGCAAAGAAGAGAGGGAAGGGTGACATTTTTCTTTCTGAAATCAAAAAAAGCTCTGGAACATGTAGAAATTCTGCCCTGATCTTGGTATTGGGGGACTACAAAGACTCAGAGCCCTTTTCCCCCTGGTCCTCAGGCAGGAAATTTACTGTCTGCTCAGGTACATGAGGTTCACAACTATGAAGTCATATAACAGAATGAGATAGCGCTACAAGTGATGTCGCCAAGGGGATTGTTGTCGTTTAATCACTAAGTCATGTCTGACTCTGTGCGGCCCCATGGACTGTAGCCCGCCAGGCTCCTCTGTCCACGGGATTTCCCAGGCAAGAATACTGCAGTAGGTTGCCATTTCCTTCTCCAGGGGATCTTCCCAACCCAAGGATCAAACCCTCGTCTCCTGCATTGGCAGACAGATTCTTTACCCCTAAGCCACCAGGAAAACCCACCAAGGGATATGATACACTAATAGTTAAGTGAATCACTTGAATAAGAAATGTGTATTTCTCCAAGGGCTGGCAGTCACAATGGGTGGAAGGACCTAGGAAGATACTTTTCCCTCTTCTTCCATTCCTTCCTCCCAGTTTCACACACTGGGATTACAAGGAGGAAAAAAAACAGAGAGAAATGTCTACCCTCAAGGAACTTGGCTTCTAGTAGGACAAGACAGACCATAAACAAAAAATAAAAATAACACGAGTGTACGGGACAGTGATGAGAGCTACAGAAAGAATGAAACAGGGGAAGGGAATCAGAATCATGGTTAGGCTGGAAGTGAACGGTGGTGGTCAGGGAAGACCCCACAAGGAAAGTGTCATGAGTAAAAACTGAAGGAGGGGAGGGAAGAATCCATGCAGGTACCTGGAAGAAGAGCCTTCCAGGCTGGGGGAGCAGTTATTCAGTGCCTACTGTGTGCCCACATGACAAGACTGCAATATGTGGCCATTGGAAAACCATCTTCAACAAACATCAACACCTACTACAAAGAATGAGAGTGCTCCTTTCCCGGGAGGTGGTAGGTTGAAGGAACACAAGGGGAAGATTCCATAGCAGCAACAGCAACATTTGCATTGTTTCATTTTTGTTTATTTGGCTGCACTGGGTCTCGTTGCGGCACGGGCTTCTCCTGTTGTGGCGCGAGGACTCCAGAGCGCAGAGGCTCAGGAGTGGCAGCACGCATGCCCTCTAGGCACTACACTCGGACTTAGTTGCTTTGCCGCGTGTGGGATCTTGGTTCCCCCACAAGGGATCAAACCCATGTCCCCTGCATTGGAAAGCGGATTCTTAACCATTGGACCACCAAGGAAGTCCCAAAACATTTGCATTTTTCAAAGAAGCAGAACCCAGCCAGGGATGATGTACATCCAATAATGACTTTCCAGTCAGGGTGATGGAGGAAGTGCCGAAGGAAGGGAGCATAATGAAAACAGGACACGGAGATTTTCTTACCAAGCACTCCTTCGTTCACGATTTAGGGCAGCTGACCTGCCCTCTGCAGAGACTCTGGGTGGAGATACTTCCACAGGCTCTAGGCAGCTGGGCTCCTGGAAGCTGCACACCAGGGGCAACTCCTCAGCAGGTGTTAGATACTGCTTGAGACTTATTACCCCTCCAAAGCTCCCGAGATCACCAGGCAGAGTTGCCTCAGGCAATGTTTAGAGACAGAAGGACTGTCCTTCCAGGCTAACCTCTATAATCACAGACTCAGGAGGAATCTGCCTCCCTGTTAAACACTACAAAAAAAGGATGCAGCTAAGCGGTTACTGGGCTCTGGCTTCACAATGAATGAGTTCCACCTCCTAGAACCCAGCCACCCTCTCAGTGCCTCAATTCTTTCATCTCTTAAATGGGAATAATAATGGTAGTACCTAGCTCACAGGGTGTTCTGTGAATCACAGTCCTCAATTGGTGATAGCTATCATTACTTATTGTTAATTAGTAGTAGTAGCAACACTTCTTCAAAATTGTTAATGGATCCCAGTATGTCCAAATAAACAGATTTTTTTAAGGGCTCCTGTAGACTAGCAGTATGGAGGCAGTATCTGTACAGGGAAGAGTGGAGGGTTTTGGCCTCACTGTCTGGGTTTACATCCAGGGTGGCCACTTAGGAGCTGTGTGCCCTTAGACAAGTTATTTAACCTCCCTGAGCTATTCTTTCCTCATGTTTCAAGTGAAAGTAATAATAGTCCACATTTCACTACCTGGAAGGAGGCTGGGCCAGGCTTTCTAAAGCCAGAGCATCTGGGCTGTCCAAAGGGACTGGCAGTAAGGGAGTATTCTTATACTAACAGAATATTTATGAATACTGGTACCTTAGAATACTACTAGGATATTTACATTATCATATATAGTAACAGCACCTACCTCAAGGGGCTGTTTGGAGGAGTGAGCGCTTGCAGAGGGCTTTACCACAGTGCCTGCCAATAACTGTGCCATTTTTGTTACTCTTATCCCCATTTTGTGGATGAGGAAATTGAGGCCCAGAGAGGTCAAGAGACAGAAGGTCCGCGGCATGCAGCTGGTCGTGGCTGGGCTGACACTGGAATCCAGAGGTTCCGCAAGGTGCCTCGCAGCTGCCTGGCCAGGAACTAGACCGCTCCGCTCCCTGCCCTCCCCAACCCCCACCCCGGAAGGCACCCTGGGAACGGAAAGCTGGCGGCCTGCCAAGTCCCAGGGCCCCTAGAGTCCTGGAGCCCTGCCTCCGCTCCACCCTCCCCCATCCCCAGAACAAAGTACACTTGGCCGCGGGAACATTCCAGCCCCCACAAGGCCAGGCGGGGCAGCCACCGCCCCTGCCCCCTCCACCCCCCCCCCCGGGGGGCTGCGCAGGGCGTCTGCCGCCGAGGCCCGGGCCCCGGCCCCTGCCCGGCGCCCTCCCGGCCTCCGCGCCAGCCGAGTATGCACAAGCAATTGCATCGGAGGAATTCTGCCTTCTCTTCCTTCGCCGTCGGGACACAACGCTGAAAAGGCGTGGGACGAGGAGGGCGGAGCAGATGCCTGGCCGGGTGCGGGTCCCCGAGGGCGCAGAGCCGGAGCCACGTTCTCCGCGGCGCCAGCGCTGGGCAGAGCCGGCTCCGGGGCGCACTGGGCCCCCAGCCTCACTTTCTTTCTTTATGAGAAATTAACACATGCTTTTGTTAAAAAAAAAAAAAAAATAGGACAAGTAGAACTAGAAGAAAGCTTCCCATTCATCCTACCACTCAGACAATTGCTAGTAATTTTGGTTATGTCCTTGCAGAGTTATGTACACAAAAACACACAGATGTATATTGACATGAAAGGGATCGTGCTGTTATTGTTTGTTTTTAAAGTAACAGACTTTAGGTTTTAGAGCAGTTTTAGGTCTACAGCAAATTGAAGAGAGTGCAGTTTCTCTATTCGCCTCCATCTCCCCGCCCCCCACACACCATTTTCCATTATGAGTAACGTCTTGTGTTGATGTGGTACTTGTGTTACAATTGATGGGCCAATATTGATACACTATTATGAACTAAAATCCATAGCTTAATTAAGGTTCACTCTTTGTGCTGCAAAGTTCCAAGTTTTGATAAAGGCATAACTTCTCCTGTATCCACCACAACAGTACCACACAGAATCATTTTACTATGCTAAAAATCCCACATGCTCTACTTATTATTCATCTGTCCCCCGAGACCCCTGCAGCCATTGATCTTTTTACTGTTTCTCTAGTTGTTTTCTAGAATGCCTTATCATTGGAGTCACACATAAGTAGCCTTTTCAGGAGGGCTTCTTTCACTGAACAGTATTCTTTTCAGCTTCCTTGTCTTTTCATAGATTAATAACTGATTTCTTTTTATGGCTGAATAATATTCCATTGTATGAACGTACCACTGTTTGTTTATCCATTTACCTCTGGAAGAACATCGGTTGCTCCCAGTTTGGGGCAGTTATAAATAGGCTGCTGTAAACATTCATGTGCAGGTTTATTATACTGTTTTCTAACTTGCTTTTTTCAGTTACCTTATGACTGGCTTTTGGTGTATAAATATAGGTGTCTATTATCATTTTAACCATCACATGATTTTATCACAGTTTAGTTAACCAGCTCTTTTGTTTATCATTATAGTGTTGTCTCTAACCTCACAAATCTTCTCTACTTAGTTGGCCTACAGTTGACTGTATCTTGTAGTTAGGGCTTGGCTGACTGAGTCCTGTGTTCAAATCCTGGATACTCCACGTACTTACTGAGTGATCCTGGGCCAAGTTTTTAATTCCCTACGACTTGGTGAAATCTGTGAAATGGAAACAGCTCTTATAGTTTGTTATCTATTGCATACCTGTTATGTGTCCTGAGCTAGGCAATGTGGAAATTTTCAAAGACTGAATCATATGTGTGATCTTACCCTCAAGGAACTTTGACTCAGCTCCTGATGGGGGCGATAATGCAAAGCAGAGTAATACTCATTCTTTATGTTTTTTTCTCTGTGCCAGGCACTGCTGTGGAGCTAGAAAAAGCAGGGTTGGCATTTGAACAGATGCCTGGTTCTAACTACCATACTACCCTGCCTCTCTGTACATATAATTCCGATACAAAACAAGATGGGTCCTAAGAAAGTAGAGGATCATGGCATCCCGTCCCATCACTTCATGGCAAATAGATGGGGAAACAGTGGAAACAGTGGCTGACTATTTTTCTGGGCTACAAAAATCACTGCAGATGGTGATTGCAGCCATGAAATTAAAAGACGCTTACTCCTTGGAAGGAAAGTTATGACCAACCTAGACAGCATATTGAAAAGCAGAGATATTACTTTGTCAACAAAGGTCCGTCTAGTCAAGGCTATGGTTTTTCCAGTGGTCATGTATAGATGTGAGTTGGACTATAAGGAAAACTGAGCACAGAAAATTGATGCTTTTGAACTGTGGTGTTGGAGAAGACTCTTGAGAGTCCCTTGGACTGCAAGGAGATCCAACCAGTCCATCCTAAAGGATATCAGTCCTGGGTGTTCATTGGTAGAACTGATGCTAAAGCTGAAACTCCAATACTTTGGCCACATGATGCAAAGAGCTGACTCACTGGAAAAGACCCTGATGCTGGGAAAGATTGAGGGCAGGAGGAGAAGGGGATGAGAGAGGATGAGATGGTTGGATGGCATCACCGACTCAATGGGCATGGGGTTTGGGTGAACTCTGGGAGTTGGTGATGGACAGGGAGGCCTGGCGTGCTGCGGTTCATGGGGTCGCAGAGAGTCAGACATGACTGAGTGACTGAACTGAACTGAACTGAGAAAAGTGGAGATGAAGAAATGTGAGAATAAAGGAACCCAGTGATAGCTTCCACCTGGGCACACCAGCAAGACTTTTATGTTAAAATCCATTCTGTTAACACCAGAAAAGTTTATCTACACCAGGCCCAGCCCCAAGCATCAGGTGAATAAAGAGGCAAATAAAACCAATGGGGAGCATATAATCTGGTGAGAGAGGGAACAAAGTCAACATGCAAATATCAAATGACAGATTGTGATGCAAGTTGAGAAGGAAGTACTGGCTGCTGTGTTAGATAGAGGCGGGTATAGCAGGGGCTTGTTTTAAGGTGGTCTGGGAAGCTGCCTGGAACGAGGTGACCTTGAAACACAGGAAACTGTGGGGTGAGGAATCAGCCACATGAGGAGTTGTGTGGAATATTAGAGCAGCAAGAACAACCGAAGGCGTGGAGATAGAAGGGGGTGTTGGGTGTGTTCTGAATTCTGTCAGAAGCTAGTATGAGAGGAGCTCAGGAAGCAAGGGGAAAATGACTAAAGATGAAGTTGCAGAGTAGAAATGGACCAGTTTCTAAGAACTTTCCAACTTAAAAGAACTCCTGAGAATGGCTGGGCAGCCTGGGACAAGAGGACATATTCTGTGTGCACCTGTTAGGGACCAGGCTCCATACTGGGCTGCTGTACTGTATTTGACCATTCCGACAACCTACTCTACAGGTGAGGAGACTTAGGCTTGAGTTTATTTCAGGTGCAGCAGGAACCCACTGAATGATTTTAAGCAAAGTAGCATGGCTGGGCGGAGAAGGCAATGGCACCCCACTCCAGTACTCTTGCCTGGAAAATCCCATGCACAGAGGACCCTGGTGGGCTGCAGTCCATGGGGTCGCTAAGAGTCGGACACGACTGAGCAACTGAGCGACTGAGCGACTTCACTTTCATGCATTGGAGAAGGAAATGGCAACCCACTCCAGTGTTCTTGCCTGGAGAATCCCAGGGACGGGGGAGCCTGGTGGGCTGCCGTCTATGGGGTCGCACAGAGTCGGACATGACTGAAGCAACTTAGCAGCAGCAGCAGCAGCATGGCTGGGTTGATATGGTAACAAGATCTGGCTGGTTGCTCTGTGAGTCTTGGTGTGCAGGTTTGCAAGGGAGGATCAGAGGGACACGTGAAGGGACTGTGCAGTCAACCAGGTAAGGGGAGGGGGAGGAAAGGAGGGAAAATGAGAGAGAGAGGGAGAGAGACAGTTGGGCTAGTGTGATGACAGAGAGTGAGCTGGATCTATCTGAGCCATTTGAAGTTGAAAGGAGGTGTTGATGGATTGGTAAGTAGAGGAAGGGAGCTGGTATATGCTCGTTGTAAATAATTCAAGAAAGTATAAAGAAGAAATCATTTAAAATTCTCTAAAAGCCAACTTCCCAGAGAGAACTACTCTACTGACTTTCATGGGAACATCCTTCTGACCATCTTTCTATATCTGGATAGGATAAATACATGGACTCTCTCAGCTGTAAAACAACAAACAGCGATCCACTCAAGCTCACTTATGTAACAAGGACTGTGCTGTGAGGAGTCAGGGATGTCTCCCAGAACTGCAGTCAGTGATGCTTCATGAGACCTGGAAGGAGCGCAGAAAGCCAGGAATTCAGGCACCTCTCTTTCCTCTCCTTCACTCTGCCTGCCTGCTCTTGTCTTCTCAGCATTTGGGTTGATTAAAAGGCACATAATCTCTGCCATAAGTTCCTTCCCTGACTTTGTATCTCTCTCCTCATATCAAGTACCTAACAAGGGTGAGCTGACATCACCCTGCCAGAGATCCCATTTTCTGGAAGCAGACATAGGATCCAGTGTACTAGTGATGCGATGGTCCATCCTTTATAACATGCAGATCCAGGTAGGATGATGTTAGGTGATGGGAGGATGAGGAAGTGCCCTAGGTTGCTGCTTTTATCTCAAGGAAGGGCTTCCCTGGTGGCTCAGATGATAGTGAGTGAGGTTGTCAGGTGAAAAGCTGAGAGCAGAGTGGGGACAGGTATGGGAGGTTTCTCACAAGATGAGATGTAATAGTTATCTCTGAGAGCAGAGATGTGAATTTATAAGGATTAATGCTGATGGCCCACTTGAGGTTTGTGGTCATGAATTTGAAGAGAGATTAGTGAGTGTAATTGTGTGTTCCTCCAGCCACTTCTGGCTGCTCAGGCGCAGATGTGAGGTGCAGGAAACTAGCTTTTACCATTTTTCAGGCAATAAGATGAGGAAGAATAGGGCAAGGCGGGAGTAAAGTGATGGACTGTGGAATCTAAAGAGATAATGAAGAAAATGAGGAGATGAGCAAAGTGATGGGCCGTGAAAGTGTTGAGGAGTCTCCCTGGGGTTGAAGAATTATTTGAATCAGGGTAAAAGAATAAGACAGCTGGAAAGACTGGAGGAAATGGCCAAAGAGTGGGATGCTGGAAACTAATTTTAAAGGTAGTAACAGTGTTGTTGATGACAGTCAAGGGTATGACCGTGGCAGCAAACGGAGGTTGCGTGGAGGATGAAATAGTTGGAGGTGAAGAAATCAGGAACCTAAGATGCCAGCCTCTCACCTGGCCCCTAGGGGTTCTCACCTGGTGATATTCACAGCTCTTGGGTAGTCCCTCTCACATTCAATAGACCTGATTTGTGTAACTAGACTGTATAGGACTTCCAAGGCTAGGCTGTAAAAGACTTACAGCTTCTGTCTCTTGGGAGAAGCCAGCTTCTACTCAAGGTGCAAGAACTTTCTCTATGTGGCAAGAACCAACCAACGCTCACTTGCCAGGCATGTTTCTGAGCCACCTTGGAAGGCAGTCTTTCTGTTCTGGGGAAGGCTTCGGATGATTGTGACAGCTCCAGAAGACAGACCGCACATCCTCAGAGACTCTAAACGAGAATCACTGTCTAAGGTGCTTCTGAGTTCTTGACCCAGAGAAACTGCACGAGATAATAAATGCTTTTGTTTGAAGTTTTGTGGTAATTTATCACATGCTAGCAAAGTAGTGCTCAAAATTCTCCAAGCCAGGATTCAACAGTACATGAACCATGAACTTCCAGATGTTCAAGCTGGATTTAGAAAAGGCCAGAGAACCAGAAATCAAATTGCCAACATCCACTGGATCATCAAAAAAACAAGAGAGTTCCAGAAAAACATCTACTTCTGCTTTATTGACTATGCCAAAGCCTTTGACTGTGTGGATCACAACAAACTGTAGAAAATTCTGAAAGAGATGGGAATACCAGACCACCTGACCTGCCTCCTGAGAAATCTGTATGCAGGTCAAGAAGCAACAGTTAGAACGAAAATGGAACAACAGACTGGTTCCAAATAGGGAAAGGAGTACGTCAAGGCTGTATATTATCTCCCTGCTTACTTAACTTATATGCAGAGTACATCATGAGAAACGCTGGGCTAGAGGAAGCACAAGCTGGAATAAAGATTGCCGGGAGAAATATCAATAACCTCAGATATGCAGATGACACCACCCTTATGGCAGAAAGCGAAGAAGAACTAAAGAGCCTCTTAATGAAAGTGAAAGAGGAGAGTGAAAAAGTTGGCTTAAAACTCAACATTCAGAAAACGAAGAACATGGCATCTGGTCCCATCACTTCATGGCAAATAGATGGGGAAACAGTGGAAACAGTGAGGGACTATTTTGGGGGGCTCCAAAATCACTGCAGATGGTGACTGCAGCCATGAGATTAAAAAGATGCTTGCTCCTTGGAAGAAAAATTGTGACCAACCTAGACATGCATTAAAAAGCAGAGACATTATGTTGCCGGCAAAGGTCCGTCTAGTCAAAGCTATGGTTTTTCCAGTGGTCATGTATGGATGTGAGAGCTGGACTATAAAGAAAGCTGAGCACCAAAGAATTGATGCTTTTGAACTGTGGTGTTGGAGAAGACTCTTGAGAGTCCCTTGTACAAGGAGATCCAACCAGTCCATCCTAAAAGAGATCAGTCCTGAATATTCATTGGAAAGACTGATGCTGAAGCTGAAAATCCAATACTTTGGCCACCTGATGCAAAGAACTGATTCACTGGGAAAAAATCCTGATGCTGGGAAAGATTGAAGGAGGGAGAAGGGGACGACAGAGGATGAGATGGTTGGGTGGCATCACCGACTCAATGGGCATGAGTTTGAGTAAACTCCAGAAGTTGGTGATGGACGGGGAGGCCTGGTGTGCTGCAGTCCATGGGGTTGCAAAGAGTTGGACACGACTGAGTGACTGAACTGACTGACTGATTACATACCAATAGATAAGTAACGTGGAACCCGGAAAGCTAGGATGTTGTATGAGTCTTTGACGGATGCTGGTTGAAAAATAGTAAGGTTCTAATGATGGAGAAGGGGTTCCTTCATAGCTCAGTTGGTAAATCATCTGCCTGCAATGCAGGAGACCTGGGTTTGATTCCTGGGTCAGGAAGATCCCCTGGAGAAGGAAATGGCAACCCTCTCCAGCATTCTTGCCTGGAGAATCCTATGGACAGAGGAGCCTGGTGGGCTACAGTCCATGGGATCGCAAAAGTCGGACATGACTTAGTGACTAAACCACCACCAGCAGTGATGGAGAGAGAGCTGAGAGCCAGGCCTTAAGTCTTCAAGGAGTGAGGCAGAGTAGCCAGCAGGCTGGGAAAGACTTCAAGAGGAATAGCGGTAGTAGAGTCTAAGGACACAACTTCAAGGGAACGGGGATTTGTAGGGAAAAGAAAGGAATAAGTCTAGAAAAGGTAAAGAAGAGCAGAGAGGACCCCTACCCTCCCTATGGGCCTATATAAGGGAAAAATGATCTGCTACACAAGAAAGAAAAACAATGTCCTTAGAGAGAACCAGATTTTAGTGTAAGCAAGAAGTGGAAATGAATGTTTGGAGAAGAAGTAGATTTGGGGCATTTTGATAAGGTTGAACCATGAGTTCCAGAGTCAGAGTGGAAGAATGGGAGACGTAGGCAGAATGGGAAGTTGAATTAGCTTAAGGAGCTCACATCAGAGTCTGAGCAAGGATGGATATCCATCAATGGATTTTGAATTTTATTGCCTTTTCCATTGAAAATCTATCATATGGTTATATGATTTTTCTTTATTCTGTCCATATGACAAGTTTTAATCATTAATTTGGTAATAAGGAGTTCATGATCTGAGCCACAGTCAGCTCCTGGTCTTGTTTTTGTTGACTGTATAGAGCTTCTCCATCTTTGGAAGCAAAAAATATAATCAATCTGATTTCAGTGTTGACCATCTGGTGATGTCTATGTGTAGAGTCTTCTCCTGTGTTGTTGGAAGAGGGTGTTTGCTCTGACCAGTGCATTTTCTTGGCAAAACTCTATTAGTCTTTGCCCTGCTTCATTCTGCATTCCAAGACCAAATTTGCCTGTTACTCCAGGTGTTTCTTGACTTCCTACGTTTGCGTTCCAGTCCCCTATAACGAAAAGGACATCTTTTTTGGGTGTTAGTTCTAAAAGGTCTTGTAGATCTTCATAGAACCGTTCAACTTCAGCTTCTTCAGCATTACTGGTTGGGGCATAGACTTGGATTACGGTTATATTGAGTGGTTTGCCTTGGAAACGAACAGAGATCATTCTGCCGTTTTTGAGATTGTATCCAAGTACTGCATTTCGGACTCTTTTGCTGACCATGATGGCTACTCCATTTCTTCTGAGGGATTCCTGCCCACAGTAGTATATATAATGGTCATCTGAGTTAAATTCACCCATTCCAGTCCATTTTAGTTCGCTGATTCCTATAATGTCGACGTTCATTCTTGCCATCTCTTGTTTGACCACTTCCAATTTGCCTTGATTCATGGACCTGACATTTCAGGTTTCTATGAAGTATTGCTCTTTACAATGTCAGACCTTGCTTCTATCACCAGTCACATCCACAGCGGGGTATTGTTTTTGCTTTGGCTCCATCCCTTCATTCTTTCTGCAGTTATTTCTCCACTGACCTCCAGTAGCATATTGGGCACCTACTGACCTGGGGAGTACCTCTTTCAGTATCCTAACATTTTGCCTTTTCATACTGTTCATGGGGTTCTCAAGGCAAGAATACTGAAGTGGTTTGCCATTCCCTTCTCCAGCGGACCACATTCTGTCAGACCTCTCCACCATGACCTGCCCTTCTTGGGTTGCCCTGCGGGCATGGCTTAGTTTCATTGAGTTAGACAAGGCTGTGGTCCTAGTGTGATTAGATTGAATAGTTTTCTGTGAGTATGGTTTCAGTGTGTCTGCCCTCTGATGCCCTCTTGCAACACCTACCATCTTACTTGGGTTTCTCTTACCTTGGGCGTGGGGTATCTCTTCACGGCTGCTCTAGAAAAGCGCAGCCGCTGCTCCTTATCTTGGATGAGGGGTATCTCCTCACCGCCGCCCTTCCTGACCTTCAACGTGGGATAGCTCCTCTAGGCTCTCCTGCGCCTGCTGGCTGCCGCCCCTGGCCTCGGGGTAGCTCCTTTCGCCCGCGCTTAGTGTGCCGGTTGCAGCCGCCTGCGCTTAGGATTCAGACTTTATTTTGGGGGACTCCCAAATCACTGCAGATGGTGATTGCAGCCATCAAATTAAAAGATGCTTACTCCTTGGAAGAAAAGTTATGACCAACCTAGATAGCATATTCAAAAGCAGAGACATTACTTTGCCAACTAAGGTCCATCTAGTCAAGCCTATGGTTTTTCCTGTGGTCATGTATGGATGTGAGAGTTGGACTGTGAAGAAGGCTGAGCGCCGAAGAATTGATGCTTTTGAACTGTGGTGTTGGTGAAGACTCTTGAGAGTCCCTTGAACTGCAAGGAGATCCAACCAGTCCATTCTGAAGGAGATCAACCCTGGGATTTCTTTGGAAGGAATGATGCTAAAGCTGAAACTCCAGTACTTTGGCCACCTCATGCGAAGAGTTGACTCGTTGG